>NW_018127914.1:1343038-1348068 GCF_001952655.1 Monopterus albus
TGCTGTGATAAATGGAACCCTGAATTCTGCTGTGTACCAAAATATCCTGAAGGAGAATGTCCGGCCATCCGTTTGTGATCTCAAGCTGAAGCGAACTTGGGTTCTGCAGCAGGACAATGATCCAAAGCACACCAGCAAGTCCACTTCTGAATGGCTGAAGAAAAACAAAATGAAGACTTTGGAGTGGCCTAGTCAAAGTCCTGACCTGAATCCAATTGAGATGCTGTGGCATGACCTTAAAAAGGCAGTTCATGCCCGAAAACCCTCCAATGTGGCTGACTTACAACACTTCTGCAAAGATGAGTGGGCCAAAATTCCTCCACAGCGCTGTAAAAGACTCATGGCAAGTTATCGAAAACGCTTGATTGCAGTTGTTGCTGCTAAGGGTGGCCCAACCAGTTATTAGGTTTAGGGGGCAAACACTTGTTCACACAGGGATCTATAGTTTTGGATTTTGTTTTCCCTTAATAATAAAAACCTTCATTTAAAAACTGCATGATGTGTTTACTTGTGTTATCTTTGACTAATATATAAATTTGTTTGACGATCTGAAACATTACAGTGTGACAAACATGCAAAAAGATAAGAAATCAGTAAGGGGGCAAACACTTTTTCACACCACTGTATATCTGTGGATGTCATCATAACTGACCTCAGGTTGCTTGATGGGATCAAAAACATAGGACTCTTTTAAGCCTACAATGTTCAGTTCTCTGGTGTACCTGTCTTCCTCTGGTGGCAAGAGTAACACTTGGGATTCATCCAGGTACTTGTCTGGAAAAGGTACAATGTGTGCTGCCAGACATTCTCAAAGGATAACAACCTTTTTATTTATTATAATTTTAGAGCTGCAGAAACAGCCAAACCTGGAAATCTGGAAGGCTGACATCATGACAAGCTGTACAAAGGATACATTTGGCCCTTTGGTGTTGGTCTAAAAATACACAATTTACAAGGGGATGTATGAACAGCAAGCTGTGTATTACCGTAATGTTTTCCCTGCTTAACCCTGTCTCACCATGTCTGCATGCCTGGTGACATTTCTAAAGTGTTGACGTTGCATCCTATTTATTGAAAGCAGGGTTTAGCTATAGAGAAGGGGTAGAAACATGGCGAAAATAGAAATAGATTCTAGATTCTATTTATGGCTCTGCTGCGACCTTGTACCTGCAGATAACTGCATGGTACCTAAGCACGATTTAAAGATCTGCACTGGCAAGATGTCTGCTTTTGCCAAAGGCTGTTCTCCTCAGGAAGAAAAATGAAGAGACAAGTCAAGCCTGTACAGGAAGGAGGAGAAAGCTGTATGTAACATTAGAGACCAACTGAGAATTACATGCAATGTGGGAGAGGTAGACGTACGGGTAAAGAGAAACAGGAAAAAACATGACAATTAGGCAATTATCTCAAAGTAACTTGATATTCAAGGAGAGATGTCTGTAGTCATAGTAACCCTTCCAGGAATTTAGCCAGTTAGTGGTCAGCTCTGAAAAGATGTTGCAGAGCATGAAATCCTGTGTGAGAGAGAAAAAGTGTGTGTGTGTGTTACATTGTGTGGACAGTTTTTTTCAATACCATCACCGTGATGACATTTTGGCATTGTGAGGACAATTTATAGTTTCTTATAGTAAGGGACATCTGTGTGTGTGTGTGTGTGTGTGTGTGTTCGTGTGTAGCAGAAATTGTCCAAATATGTGAAACAAATTAAACAGCTATTTGGTCAAATAAGAAAAAAACTAAACTTTGAGGAAGGAAGAAAGTTAGGTCAGTGCATAATGAGGATGAACTGTGCCAGTTTATACTTTAAGTAGAGTATAATGTGGAAAAACTAATAAATTAAATAAACTAAATCACACCTACCAGACAGTTATATAGTCATATATGGGTTCAGTGCTCAGGACAGTGAAGTTGATGTAAATCCCATGTCCAGGAGGAACTCTAACACTCCACACACAGTCCTGGAAGTTGGGGTATTCTTCAGGATGACCAGGTGAGTAAATGGTCCCATTTAATGATGTGATGTTCCCACCACAGAGAGCTGGGAGACAGAATCACCCTTAATAAATTACCAGCAAATTACTATTACCATTGTGAAGCTTTAGTAATTGTCGGGATATGTCTGGATGGCTCAAAGAGGACATGTCTATATAAATCATGTAAGGATCACTGGATGTACCCTAATGCCCTTAATAAATTATCATTACAGTTTTATTTCAGTTTTGCAGCTGAGGTACTCTGAAGTAACATGTTGCTCCTCAGTGCTGTAGTCCGACCACTGCTGAGAGCAATAAAACTAAACATTGACAGTTTACCAAATTAAGGGTCCTTGGACAAGTGTTAACATGTCTAGTCTTAAATAATAATAATAATAATAATAATAATAATAATAGATTATAAAGTTGGAATAACACATTCAATATAATTTCACCTCCACAATTAGCTGGAAATATATGACAACAACATATCTGGTAACTTTGATTTATTGTATAGTTTTCTTCACTGATTCAGTGTATTGAAGATTTTTTTTTCTATTAAATTACGAATTGTACATTCTTTTAATTGGAAAATGAACTTTAAATGGACTTACATGCAGCCAAATGGTGTGAGTTGGGTGTGTCTATGAAGGACTGTATGTACAGGCCACATTGTTACTTCAGTCTGCATTTATTGAGCCATTCATGGCATTTAGTAATCATTCATGTTAATGTAAAATGTTAAGATAATCTATCCACCATGTGGCATTTTCATAATGCTTAAGCTAGCTGAGGTGTTACAATCAGGTAAACTGTTAGTTTTGGACATTATGCAATCTTGCTTTTAGGTGTAATAGCATTATGGGGACACTGAGCTGCCTTTGCGGAGGTTTGCTCTCTCTGGGTGTTTTAATAATAGAATTATAATTTGTCAGAGTCAGAAAAGCAATAATGTGAAACATTATTACCAGTATTAACAGCTGCAATCACATCATCAAAATGGTACAAAAATGGATTTACAAGTCAGGGTGCTCTCAGGATGACCAGAGGAGTACACTGCCTCTCTAAAACTCCTCTTTGAACTGAAAGACTGTCTGAATTACCTTCACATCGTGGTAGCGGGTGGTTCCAGTTCCGGCTGATTCCATGTAAACATGTAAGTGAAGCCTCTCCAATCAGAGAATATCCAGGCAGACATTCAAACGACACTGTCATCCCAACACTAAAATCTGTGCCAATCACAATGCCGTTTCGAAATGGCCGAGGGTCTGGACAACTCTGGAGCTGGTAGGCTGGAGAGATGATTAACAAATACCAAATTAGTTAAGGAAAATCAGTTTAAACATCCTGCTTATGGACTCCACTCCACACTAACCAAGTTTAAAATTAAGGTTACTAACATCTTGACAAGGGTATCATGCACCAAAGAAGCTTGTATTTTTTCTTTAGGTGTTGCCAGAAACCTCTCTCAAACTGACAGTCTGCCATTTAAACATCAGCAAGTGACTTATCACAGCCAGAGTTACAAGAGTCAGTGCTTGGCATGACTGAGGACATGTAACTGAGAAAGACAAACATATAAGAGTGCTAGTGTTCATATTTGGAAACACTTTGGCAGTGCTACTGGATGAGATAAATGGGGTTATTAATCAGTCACTGTAATTTGCACATTAACGGTATTAGCCTTAACAAATTTAGCCTGTCTAAAAGATTTGTCATAACAAATATGAGACAGCTCAAAACGTTTTAGTACCAGGTAGAATAAATATAAACCTCGTTGAATCACTAAAATTAATCTAAAAATGAGGATCTGCATGTGCCCTGACATTTTGGCAAGTGTCTTAGAAATCAAGAAACATTTTATTATTTTATTAACAAAAAAAGATCATTTTGATGTTGGTCACTCCTGAGAAATGAGGCTGCAGTTGTTTAGATCTAATAGCATTGGCAGTTTTTAGCACTTGTTTTCTTTGCTTAGCAAATTCATGTAGACAAGATTTTGGAGAGGAACTGTAAAAATCACATTTACCTTGATATGTTATGTGGAACCCTGGTTTGTTTTGTGAATAGTCACTGTGGAAAAAAAAGCTGGTCTGGTGGGTGGTGCTGAACAGAGGCTTGGGGATGACTGGACCACTGAATCGGTCAATGACGGAGCCAGTCTCCAGCGTTCCACTGCGGATCTCTAGGTAATCATGGATCGCTTCAGTGGAGAAGTTCAGGAACTGGAGATGGATACCTGAAAAAAGGAACAATTTAGAACATTTACAGCAATCAACAAAGCCTGAATGGCCAGGAATAAAGCCTGTGTGTTGACTGATATGCATTTGTAGTGTTGGGAAAGCTACTTTGAAAAGCACAACTTTGCAAGCTACCAAATATTTCACACTGGATGAAGTTGAACACAATTACAGTATTTGGACACAAACTGCTTGACCTCCTCCACATACAGTATTTGAACTGGACACAAACTGCTTGACCTCCTCCACTCTGGATGGCGCCTCAGGTCACTGTACACCACAACAACCAGACACAAGGACAGTTTCCTCCCCCGGGCTGTCGCTCCGATGAACAGTTAATCCAGGGGTGTCAAACTCAATCGCACTCAAAGCACACTTTAGGTCGCAGGCCGAGCAGGATAAACATTTATTGAACAGACTAAAACTAAACTTTTTTTTTAACGTAAATATGAATCAAAACAGACATTATTCCAAAATAAATAAACTTAAACTTAAAATAACTAAAAAAAATTTGCTTTCCAAAAAAAAAAACTCGTCAAAATTATACAAATTCAAAACATGAACATACTGCAAAAAAAAACATGAAAATATAAATTTAAAAAGTGCTTTTAAGTAAAAGTTAAAATAATAATTCAAAACATTCAATTTTCTTTGCTCTTATGCCAGCTGGATGCTTGGCATCTGTTCTTGGCATCAAGTTCATTTATGTTTGGTATAAGGTTCTGTGTTGTGAAGATTCTCAGGATGGACTGCAGTTGTTCATCAGTGAGACGACTCCTGCGTAATGTTCAACAGACGCGTGATTGATCTGACGTAA
>NW_018127914.1:1353152-1395010 GCF_001952655.1 Monopterus albus
AGTTTTTTTTTTTTTTTTTTATCAGTGGCGGAAATATATTTTTAAAAAAGTAGTAAATTCCACAACGCTAACTTAAGTACAGTAGTACCTCAGTAAATGTACTAACTTACTTTCCACTATGATAATTATGATGGTTTTTAATGGAACTGCATTTGATGCTGCAAACTACAGTCTAATTTACAGTAACTGGTGATATGTTTGGCTTTGAACATAAATTTTGCACTTTTGAAGCATGTAAACATGTCAAATGGACTAAAGTTGTTATTGTACTAGCAAGGATGAGTTCTCCTTTGTGTGGATATTTCTCAGTGTCTACAAGCAGCTACTGTATAATATGTAATTTCAGGCCCAACTGACTCCTAATGGTATGGCCAAGAGAAAAAAGCCAGACTGCTCTCTTGCATATTCACAGGCCTTCTGAGTCTATGAGATAATAATAATATGATAATGAAGTTAGATATATGCAACTGATTCATTTTTCTTCTGATAAACATTGTCCTGTAAATGTTAAATAAAAATATTTAATGGAAAGTTTTAAATTGCATGCAAACTGTTCTGCAAGGCAGAGATGGAGGTGCTTTAAGAAGATACAACCCTAAATCAGAAAAAGTTGGGACAGTATGTAAAATCTAAATTAAAACTGAATAAAACTAGTTATATGTAAATCATCTGTCCTGTATCACATTGAAAACAATACAGCAGCATGATACCTCATCAAGTTTATTCTTTGTTCGAAATAAATAAACAAACACTCACTTCAATCCAAACGCCCGCAACACATTAAGTAAAGCGTTTACCATGGGGTGTGATGTTGCTGTTCCTTTTCACAACACTTAAAAGACATTTAGTGACTGAGGACACCAAGTGATTAAATGTGTTGGGTGTCATTTTGTCCCATTCTTCCTGCAAACAGGCCTTAAGCTGTGCAACAGTCCTGGGTCTTCGTTGACACAATTTGCATTTCAAAATGCGCCACACATTCTCTACTGGGGACAGGTGGGGACTGCAGGCAGGCCAGTCCAGAACAAATCAATCAATAAATAACAGAGATACACAAAAGCTAAGACAGAAACAGGCTGATTAAACAGATGCTCAAACAAACATAAAGAGAACTACACCTACAGTATTTTAAGTAGACAGCTGACACTGTTTCTTACCAAAGCCGACAGGTAAGTTGACTGACCATGTGCAGTCTAATCCACTGGGGTAGTTGCCAGGGTAACCAGGACTTAGAATCACTCCACTTACATCTGCCATGGACCCTCCACACTGGGCTGGAGTCAAACACACACACACGGCACAGAATTAGAGAAAAAAGGAAACTGGTTCAGTGTTGAAAGCAGCAAATCAAAAGCAAGAGGCTGACCTGACTGAGCAGCAGACATGCTTCTCCTTTTTAAAGACACTTCAATATCTTCAGCCTGACATGTTGCATCATTTTGAATAAAACATTAATATTCTGAGCCTTTAATAAATACCCTTCTTGAACAAATTAGCATTCTGAAAGTAGAAATGTGTCCAGGTTGCTTGTTTCCTCGAATCTACTTCAGTGAATGCTGATGCATTGGCATTCTGTGCATGTTTATGACGGAGGCTGGTGTAGCTTTGCATCAGTTAAAAGGTGTAATCATATTCAGCATAGCACACTAAATAATAAGCTCATCACAGAACAGTAAATTGATCAAACTGCTAGCTTGAAGGCAATGGAGACAGAGAGTGAGATGTGAACTGAAACTGTTTGTGTCATTTCTGAAGCACTGATGTTCTGCACATCTCAGTAGATCCAGGCCTGAATGAGTGTGTGTGTGTGTGTGTGTGTGTGTGTGTGTGTGCATATACTGTAGGAAAACACCTACCAAGACATAATGGAACAGGATAGTTCCATCTTCTAACAGGTCCCGGCATGCAGGTAATATGGGCATTGCCCTTGAAAAATAAAAGCAAGCACAATATGTGTTATCATAAAACTGTACAGAGATTACAACAGATGAGCTTTAAATTATTTTGTTTAAAAGTGACATTTTATCTGCTCAACAATAATGCCCATGGTTGGTAATAATAGGACATCCATATTAATGCTGCTGTCTACATTAGGCACACAGAAGGCAAACCTGCATTACAGCTGTACAGTATACAGTACAGAAGTTG
The DNA here is from genome assembly GCF_001952655.1 of Monopterus albus. NCBI lineage: Eukaryota > Metazoa > Chordata > Actinopteri > Synbranchiformes > Synbranchidae > Monopterus > Monopterus albus. Next base: position 1,355,301 of record NW_018127914.1, read on the forward strand.
GGCAGACCGCACCAGAGATGAACATTATTCAGAAGTTGCAAAAACCACACCAGAGCTGTATGTTTAGTAAGAGCTGGGAAAACCACCCAAGAATGGGGTTTCCTTCCGATTCACAGTTTAAACAGTTCTTGATTTGTGCAGCCAGGGGACACAAAGAGTGAATGGTGGTATACCAGGGAAACTGAGCAGCCTTTATGGATTTCATGTACACTGCCTTGCAAAAGTCTTAGGCCACCATTAGATATGTTGTTCTAGCAATGTTATGATGACTATATATATTTATTTGTCAGTCTCTTTATGAGAATTAGAAAATATAAGAAATATGTACACAGTATTAGAGACAAAAATGTCAGAAAAAAAATCAGCGAACAAAACTGGATACTCAAGACGTGGTATTCAAGCTGTTACAAAGAAATCTGAAGAATCTGCAGAGGTCAAGGACAAAAACTGGAGTGGAAGACCAAAAAAAAAAAAAAAAACTGTCAAAATCTGCTGAAGGGGTCAGAGTTTCTCCTTTGAGAGACCGGTGGAAATCCAGCAAGGACCTGGCTCAGTGTCAGCAGTGTCATCTGGATGCCAAGCTGATGCTTCCACAATCCGAAGAAGCTTTATCAGGAACAGCCTTTGTGGAAGGACAGTGGCCAAGAAGCCATTTGTTCAGAAAGGGGACAGGGACAAAAGGCTGAGGTATGCAAAAGCTCGCAAAGATCAGTGGAAAAGAGTTACGGAGCAACGAATTGAAACTTTTGGGTCCAGTTGTCAACAGTATGTGAGAAGAAGAGTTGGAGAGTATTGTAAGAATGAGTGCCTGCAGCCTTCAGTGAAACAAGGTGGGGGGTCTGTCATGGTTTCAAGACTTCAAGACAGTCTCCTACAAAAGAATTCAAGCTGTGCTCAGTGCAAAGGGTGGTCACAATAAATACTGACTTTGGACTGTAGAAGCCACTTTGTTCTGAAGATTGTGTTTTTTCATATTGTGTACATATTTCCTTCATTTTCTGGTTATATTTTGAAAGAGAAGCTGAGAAACAAATATAAATTATCATTACAATGTTGCTAAAACAGTAAAACTAATGGTGGCCTAAGGCTTTTACTGTACACATCTGGCAGCCGGTTTGCCTTAAATAGCTGCAACTTGAAGTGCATGTGTGAGTTCTCTGTATCCATCCTCATAGCTATCCTCCAACCCCTCTTAATCCCTCTGTATGTGTATCTGAATATGAATCTGAATATGAATCTGTGTAGAAGGACAAACAGTATACTGTAAATATACAGAATGTATTTGTACCTGCAGGGAGTATCCTTGTTCACATGAGAACTGCACAACGTCTCCGACCATAAATCTGTCTCCTTGTCTAATTCCATAGTTTGGAGTTTGGGGCTCTGGACATGATTCCAGACCAATAGCTGATAAAAATTGGAAATAGTGAGAGTTTCAGTCATTATTATGTATATAGCACATAGGCAACAGATAAAGCTTTGTAAAGGAACATATTACCTGTATATTCTAGGTGAAAACCTGCAGCTGAGACACTAATATCAGAGCTGAAGCTGAGATAGAGGTTGTTAGATGTACTATTCAGGAGAGGGGGGATGGTGGTGCCTGAAGGCAAGAAGAGAGAAAGAGAGCAACGGTGGACTCTGATCACAATTTTTCATTTTTAAACTGACGCTTGAAAGCACATGATCTTAGTTATCCGACAAAGGAAACAACAAAGGCCTCCCAAAACTACATTTTCAATTTTTTTTTTTAGTAAAGTGCTCTAGAAGGACAGAGAAGGATATTACTTTTATTTGAGAGATCTGTTTTTATCTGAAACTACTTTTCAAATGTTGGCTTGACCTAGTTAATGTGGCAAACGAAAGTACTGTACAAAGTAAAGACCGCCGCTGCACTAGTGAAGCAAAGTTGGCAGAGTGCAACAGAGTAATTTTGTAAGGGCTGTTCAAAATAACATATTAGACTATGTAATTTAATGTAATGGAATATTAAATCTCCTTATCAGTGGAAATGTCATTATTTCCAGCTTGTTTCAAGATGCAACAGAAGTAACCTTCTCATATTAGCCACTTGTAGTGTTTTACAGTATCTTTTCCAAGAAGCAAAGCATTACTTTGCTTTGACTTAAATGTTGCTTTTGGTTCAGTGGCACGTGTGTCAGCAAAATTTATCAAAGTTACAGAGACATTCCTCTGAAACAGTGAACTGGGCCGATGGATGCGACTGGTTGTCTGTTGCGGGGGAGATTAATTAGCAAGTTTCTGAACTGTGTGTGGCCCCCCTGCTGGTTATGTTCATACTCCAGAAAATATCTCATTCATTATCACCATGGAAAATTAAAAAATACTGCTCTTCCCCCAGTTATAAATCATTGACGATGATGGATAATTAAATGCATGAATTTAACAGTTATATTGGAACATGTAACAGTATTAATTAACAGTTGTAATTAACCCTATGAAAAATTCCATCATTGCCCTGCATGTAGTTACTCATTAATGATTTCCATACACAGAACTAGAATCACTTTCATGGTCATTCCATTACTTATTTAATACTATTATCAATTATCCAGTTTGCCATATAGATGTCAAGCCCTTCCATGGTTTCCAATCAGCAGATAACCCGATGACTTTGCCTCTCTATGTGCAGTATTAGCATCCCCAGAAGATGCTGACTCTCCCCTTGAACGGCTGCTCGATTTACACAATCCAGAGGAAGAATGAGTCAGTATGGACATCCAGACCAGGCACATAACTGGCACACTAATGTACTATATTTTCTCTTTAGTATTCTGCTGATTTCCTTTTTTCCCCTACAGGCACAGATGTGAGAAAAAATTAGGTGTAAGTGTAATACAGAAGAAAAATCTTAACTCTCAAATATAATATGACAATCATATTTTGTTTTTTACAACCCCCAATTTCGGTTATCTCTTGCTGTTCCCATTAAAGGTAACATAAAAGTACAGTTAATAGCATCATGCAGTAAATTAGGTGGGCATATAGAAATGTGAATAATTGTGTTGTTTTGGAATGGATTTGGCTGAGAGATCATGTCACAGGTTGCTTTAGGAACATCTATTCCTAGTAGAGAATTAGAGTGTAAGAGGATCAATTTGTGATGCCACAGAAAATGCTCACATATGTCATGTCTTTCAAGGAATCATGTTTTTCTGCCTTAGTTGCATTTAAACTGTCATGTTGTCAAATTAAATGTGTCATCAGCTTACGAATAGCAAAACTCTCCTCTTTTATATCGTCAGATACAGTGCTTGTGCGGGGGCCTTATTTTATTTTTTCCCTCCTAAAATAAACAAATCTAATCACATCTACTAATAACCTGTACAGCTGTGAGAGCTTTGTGACATGCTGAATGCTGTTCGGTAGTGAGTATAGCCATATAAATGGTCACAAATCATTCTGAAGTGTGCAGCTCACTTTTAGAAATAGATGGCAGCAAACTACTGTATGTGCAATATCACAACAGAGATAACTGTACAAGTTTCTTATTTGCTGAGAAGCTGCAGCTTGTCACACACTTAACCACTATAAGTGACTTTTTGCTAAGAATTGCCATGATATGTGTAATTGTTTTGGAATAACGCAGTTTACCAGAGTAGCTGCCCAGTCTTGGTGCATGGTTGTCAGCACCATCATAAAAATCCAGCGAGTCCCAGTTATGCTCAGTGGCAAAGCTCACAACTTGTATCTAGAGAGACAAAGAAAAGAAGAAAAAATCTTGCTGTTAGCTCTTGTTTCATTGTCTTCAGTAAAACCTCCCACATGGTCATTTGATTTGACATATCAAATATTTTTAACAGACTTCATTTGGTGTCAGAGGCATCTTTGCCTTTGTATTTGTCCGTGAGAGCAAATTAACTTGCACGCAATCAGACATTATCTATCCTGATTAGATCCTATCTAGTTATCTCTGGATGGTCTCTCTCTCTCTCTTACAAAGCATCTACCCGTTCATCCTTCTAATAGTATATTATCTTCCCTGACATTCTGCCTGCTCAGCTTTTAAGCCAGTAATTCGAAGGTCAACCAGGAACCAGTGGGTGACAGGTAATACCTGTATTCCAGCCCCTTCTGGAACAGAAACCTTCCACACACAATTCTGGTTGTTGTCATAGGGCTCAGGATATCCAGGTGACAGGATGGTCCCGCGACGCGAGGTCAACACACCCCCACAGGGAACTGAGAGTGTGAAGAGCGAGTTGACAAACAGAGCAGAAGAGGAGAGACAGGAATGAAGAGCTTTACAACAACATGTCTGCAAGTAACAGGGAAAAAAAAGGGAAAGAGAAGGGGGAGTTGTACCAACTGTCCCCACTGAAGAGGTGGACACGAAACAGCTAAAGGCCTGTGTGACAACTTTGGCGTACAGTAGGTGCAGCAGGTGTTGAGGTCAGCCACTTTGAAATGCAGTCTTCATTTGAATTGTCTGTATTTATTATTTTTCAGTGGAGTATCCACTGTGGGCATTTTCTTTACTGCATTCTGAAAAAGAAACTGTACTGTCCATCTTTTCTCTAATTTCTGGGTTTATATTTACCTATACATGTTGGCAGGGTGTCATTCCATTGTGCCAGGTTGTCTGGGACACTCTCACATCGTATGGCAGTAGAGCCATGCAGAACGTAACCGGGGTTGCATTCAAACTGCACCAGGGAGCCAACAGCAAAGTCATTACCGAGACGTTTCCCAAAGCATGGCTCTGGGACTGAACTGCGCTGAGTGGAATTGGTCCGTGGTACAGCTGCAGAAAAACAGGAAAACACCACTGCCATTATATCAATAGAGATATCAAATGTACTGCTATTATTGCCAGTCTTGACCAGGATGCTGTTAAATAAGATATATTTTTAACTCAGTGTGGCCTCCTTAAATAAACAAATAATATCTAATATAATATCCTAGAACAGTGGGGTTTAAGGTGCATTAACTACCTCAGCATACACAAAACCTACCTACTTGTTATGCAAAAATGTGTATAAAACCTTCAACATGAAGAACACAAACAGTTCATTTGAATTTTGCAAAAATATACAAGTACTACCACCACAAGTACTAATAATTATACAATAACTTTGGATTCTTATGGTTTTCTGACCTTGGTAAATGAAGTGGAATCCCTTAGCAGTTTCTGGTCCAACTGTGGTAAACTTGATTGTGAAAAGTGGAATCCCTTAGCAGTTTCCGGTCCAACTGTGGTAAACTTGATTGTGATCTGGTTTCCTGAACTCAGACGGAGAGACTCGCCTAGACAGGGAGAGACACCGAGTCTTAGTGAACCAATCTTCAATGTACACCTAGACGGCGAGAGACAGAGTCAGAAAAGCAGGAGGAAAGAGAGTGTAAATTGTCTCCCTGCCCATCCACAACACCCTTTCAATCCATCCATCCACCTTTCCCTCCATCCTTACCAGAGTGAGACCCAGAGAGAGATGACAGCAGTGTGTTTTGTTGAGTGGGGCCATCATAGATCTCTGCCACATCATTTAGAGATGTCTGGAACAAGACAAACTGACCAAAGAGGACTGGAGATGAAAAGGGAAAAAAAGACAGACACAAAGATGAGTTAACCACACTGGAATGGTGGAAAATGATTATTCTATGCCACTGTCTGCGCCTGACCTTTCAATAATACAATTAACCTGTGACACCTAATTTAAATTTTATTAAGCTGAAGTGTCAACTTTTATTTGAAGCCGATTATTGGCACAGAATTACATAGCAGGGTACTTAATAACATCAAAACATCATATTATCTTCATTGTGCACCCCACCCCACCTCATCAGCTGGATGTATAGTGCTGTCAGCTAGTGTCAGAAGCTAATGTTGGCAAAAACTAACTTACTTTGGCCGGCTTGGCCAGTAGGGCAAAATGTTTTTCTGTATTCTTGACTTTTTTCAAGCAATAAGAGTGAAATAAGGACATATGACACAACTTGTCAAATCCATGTCACAAGTTCTGTTAGCCCACAAAGCCACAAGGACATTGTTTACATTGGTTCCAAATCAATCCTGTGCCTCCCAGCGAGAAATTATTTCAACACTGGGCCATTAATTACAGTACATGACAGAGTTGAAACTGTTGTTTTATTGTGTTTAAAATATGACAGAGCATATAAAGGCAGCTGCAGTGGCCATGAAATAACCTAGGGCTCCCTTATAATAACTGGACATAGCTCTGCTAAACCATGAATTTTACAGGGTAGCTGTAGCAAAAGGTAGCATGAGAGAGGCCCCTGGAGGCCCGAGGCCTTGTATTTGCTCAAAATAGTACAATTCACTCATTCTCAGATGATCATTCTGTCTTCAAGACCAATCAAAAGTTGTCTTAAGATGCAAATCTGTAGGCGTAGTTTTATAACTGAAGGTTTGTTTGTTTTGCAGCACATGAAAAAATATGTCCTTTAGGATCAATTACATTTATTGCAGCCTCAGCCTCAGGCTTTCCATCTCTTCCTTCTTCTCCCTTTCCATTTGGCCCCAGAGGCTGAGGTGTAAAGAATTAAATCTGAACATTGCCAAGAATATTGAGCTACAAGAAGGTCAATGGTCACATTGTACAAGGCTGTTTCTCTCTGTGGAGTTCTTTTTAAAGCATGATACACGGCTTGCTAAAACATTGCTCTGACTCACAAACGATTTCCTGTCTGCTTTAATGTAAAATCTGTTATATCAATGAAAAGCAAGACAAAACGTAAACAAAAGAGTGCCACTGAATTGTCATTGTACGTGTGAAAGAGGATCTGACTAGAAAACAAATTATCATGAAAAAGTAGATGATTCTAACACCTATGTACCACTAGGATCTCATTAATACTAGTGGCAGGATGTTGAGTGGACACAAAGCATCTGCTGGTCAGCAGAAATAGATAAAAGCTCCTAACATATATAGATTTAAGGAAATCACGGGGATTAAGGCTGTCATCCTCATTCCTTGCTGTAATATTGACATACTGAAGAGCAGGTGGAGGAGTTCACAGCTAAAACCAATCAGAACAGCACAGACTTCAGGCAGGACACACACAGACTCATAAAGCATTAAAGTACACAGGGAATAAATTACACACCTTTAATTTTATTGCAACCTCCATTTCATTCAAACATATAGATATACATATACTGTACATATACATGTATATGTACTAACGGTTTTGAGAAGTTAACTAGTTAATGTAACTAGATACTAGAATTAAATTACAAAATAATTGTAATTAGAATTAGTTACAGTAACACCATCAAGGACAGGATAGCTAACAAGAAACTGTCTCTGTGTCTAGATAGGTTCCATTCATTTGGCAGCGTGTGTTCAATTTTGAACATTGCTTTTGATTGGTTCACATGTTTGACTTTGCAACGCCTCCAATCTGTCAATCAAATCAACATACTGTAACCAGTCAACAATGCTGGGTGGGGTGGCCGTGCCGTTGGACAAGAATACTTTTCAGTGTTGGAAATTCAACAGTATTTTCCTTCTGAAATCAGAGAACGGTTTTGCTTGGTGCCTGTTCAGTAGGCTACATGTTTCAACACTAATATAATATGTAACTGAAGTTAGGTTGAAGCCCTTTAGTATAGTTTGACAGTAATAAGTGTGGAGTACTGTTGTGAGCTTTACACTGCCTGGGACTTTTCAGTTTTATTGTCGAGTTCAAAACATTTTTAGAAAAGTAATCAAAAAGTAATTGAAAAAAATAAATGAGATTATTTGGATTAAGTAATTTAAATAGTTACATATCTTATTTCTTAACAGGGTAACTAATAATCTGTAACTTATTACAATAAGCTTTCTAACACTGCCAACACACAACCAAAGAGACAGATATACTGTACCCACTAAATGATCACATTAGTGTTACGCCACACCATATGAACCACATGGCTAATTGGTAGTGAAATCCCTCTGCACTACATTCACAGACACCCAATTGATCTGTTCAGACACTCCGACAATAAATGTCCAGCAACATTTAAATCAATCCACTGGACTTGTTATCAGATGATCAAATGAAAATGTTTCACTCTCCATTTGAAAGGCTACTTCAGTGCTTGAACTCAGATGGAGAAAACCTGGGCATCGATCCCTGTGGAGCTGCCATGCCTCCTGAAGAGCTGCCTGGGTTGGTGTCCACTGAAACATTCTCATTCAACAGGAGGTATGGCATCTCCACAGAGATAAATGCCAAGGGTTTTCCCCACCTGGGGCTGAAACTGAAGCAGCAATTTGTATGAATGATGAGACATCAGCGACCACTGATTTCAGCTTCTCTGATGATCAAGCAGCTCTGATGGCATAGTTATTGGCAACCTGAAGCCTATAATGTTCAGTTGCTGTTAGATCATAAATAACAGACACCATCTTATTTATATGAGACCGACAGCTGCTTTAAAAAATCTGGGCATGTTTTAAGGCTAAAGCAGAGCAACTTAAAACAATCCGTCTCTCGCGTTGTGTGGGAGTCTCAGGGAGGCTGTCTGTGTGTATTATACAGTATGTAGGCCAACCAAATTTTAGCTCCTCTCAGTCAAAAAACCTACATGGAGCTGACACTCCAAACACTGCTATGCAAATATAATGAGACAGCAACCATCAACAGCCTCAGGGAGATCTGCTATTTATTCATAATGCCACAGGGCATAATTGGACATCATATTCACCAATTACTGATTGTAAAAACTCAAGTGAGACCCAATGGGCCAACCAATAATTTAGATGCCATATGTGGTATAGTGATTAGATATGTAAATTAGCAAAATTCAATTTTATTTATATGTTGACAATCACATGGAGAAGTCCTGTGAAATCACATCAGTTGCTGCTACCTTGCATGTTTACCAAACCATCTTCCCCACAGCTGATCAAACTCTAATTGCTCATGGGGCTAAGATCCAGAACAATCTAGTAATTGGGTGTTCCGATATTAGTCACTTGTAGTGTTTTACAGTATCTTTTCCAAGATCAAGAATGGGCTTTAATGCTTAATTTGATAATGTTTGAGCTGATGACATTGTCAATCTCATAAAACTTTGAATTAAACTATGAAACTCTTTATTTTACAGTTTTTGAGGAACATTAAATAGGAATATAGTTGACATTTGATACTGACGGTAAATATTCCAGAAGACATTGGTCACAAATATAGTAATAATCTGTGACTTTCAACTCGACTTCTTGCCAGCACTCTTCTCTTTCCTCTAACGACCCCCGATTCCCATCATAGCCTCACTTAAGGTGAAGAATCTTTTATAATATTCATAATCTTCATAATGTGGCAGTTATAGCTGACTTAAGGACCACTAATCAAATGTGGCAAGATAAAAGCAGCCTCATCTTTAAACATCACTTCAATGATGAAACCCTGACCTGCAGCGAGCATTTTTGATCATGTGTAATATCTCCACTAGTTTTGATTGCAGTTTAAAAATCCCTAGGGTGTATCTGGGGACTCAAGGTATCTCCGTGAAAAAAATCAGAGAAATTTTACTGACATTTAGTTCACTGAGTAAAAAAAAATCTGATTTTATTCTTGACTGTTGTCTGATCACCACTGCTTGAGAGCGCTTTTTTTTCCAAGAATAAATACTTTATATTGCAATGAAATGTGGGCGTGCTAATGTGTAATGCTTTTGCGTGTGAATGTTGTGAACTTACCAAACTCTCTAGGTACAGATATAGAATAGACACAAGTCTGTCCAGAGGTGTAGTTTCTGGGGAAGTTCGGAGATAAAACAGTCCCTTCTGAGCCTGTGGAACGACTTCCACAGGGAGCTGGAGAGAGAACATGCACGTGTATCCAAATACACAGTTAAAGGCAGTGTAACCCAATAAACAGACACACAAAAGAGAAAATAAAAGCTAAACTTAAATAACTTTATTTGTATATGTACATATGTTTCATTCCAGTCTGTGTCTTAATGTCTGTTACCTTGACAACTAGGTAATGCCCTGTTCCATCCAGGTCTGCCATCATCTCCCATACTGCAGGTTAGAGTAGAGTAACCCTAAACAAAACAAAACAAATTTACTTCAGGAAAACCAGTCGATGCCAAACAACCAACCACTAAAGTAGCCTTCCATCTGTATGTACCTGCAAAACATATCCTGCTTCACAGTAGAATGTGACAGTAGAGCCCAGCTTATAGTCAGACCCCAGCCTGGTGCCATTCAGAACCACACCTGGGTCGAAACACGATTCCCTCAGTTTGGCTGGGCAGAGAGTCAAGAGAGTGAGTAAGTGAGAGAGAGGATGAGGCAAAGAACAAGTGACATGCACAAGTCAAGTCAAATTAATAATAACTTAATCCAGTGAAGGCAGGTATTCCATTGGCCTTTTTAAGAGTCAGTTTGACTTGGATGCCTTTGGCAAAGATGGAGCAAGAACTATAACTTCATCCTGGCTTTTGTAAGTTACATGAAACCTATTAAATTTATAGCGTTGGCCCCCCTGCCAAACTATTACCAGCCACCCTGCAACAAACCTAAGATTTAATTCCAGAGTCCACATGAAGCCAGTGTTGATTATTTTGGGCAAGTTAATCAGACTCACCCTTCTGAGTATTTCAACAGACACTGATTCAACAGGAACTTTATAGTGAGAGCAATCTTTCTTGTTCATCTTAAAATCAGCATGATGCCCACTGTCATCAGCCTGGAACACCTACTTGCATATACATGTGTACTGAGTGTTCAGGAGTAATGTAGTAATCTTTTTTTATGTGAAAATTAGATATTTCTAAACACATTCTTGGTGACATCCTGTCATCATGAGAGGCATCTGAAACATGCTGCACTGTCACTCTGAAACCCTTAAAGAGTCATTTCCCAGGTTACCTTGGTTATGAAAAACAGGCGGGACAGAAAACGACCCCTGATGCAATTCCATCAAGCAGCATATACAAAGTAGTTATAAAAACACTCCCAGCTGGAAAGACTGCTTGTGTTTTTATCTCTTTTCATCAGAAATACACATACATGTGTTGGTTCAGTTTCTGGGGGGACATCTAGTTCAAGATACAAACAATTAGCTACTGCGTGTGGAATAAATGATGGGCTACTGTTTTCTCTGTGTGTTCAGAATGTGTTTACTGATCACATTATGGAGAAAACACCAGAATTTCCCTGGGACTGCAAAATCAGTGGTTTGTGCTGCTGCAGTTTTAAAACCTTTTTTTTGTATTTTTATAAGCTGATCAATCAGTATAAACTTTAAAGAAGGTGGTACTATTGGGAAAATATTTTACCTTTGTATTCCAGGTGGAAGCCAGTGTAAGAAACAGACCCATCACTGCGGAATGCTAAATGCATGGTATTTGAACTGCTCTCTATCCTCTCTGGGAGTTTGCTGTCCTGGAAACTACCAATCAGAGGACTGTTGCTATCGGGACCATCGTAGATATACAGGAAGTCATAGTTTGGCTCAATGTTGAAACTAGAGATAGATGAAGAAAACACAGATAGGAACAATGGTTTGGAGTGAAAATGATTACCATGGAATTTTTTTCTCAAGTGAGAAATAAAATGTCTCTTAAAATTTTCCCTGCTTAATGTGAGCATGTCTACTTTCATTCTACACTTACTGCTTAGTCAGGACAAAAAAAAGTGAGGAGTGAATTACAGGTTACCTGATGAAGGCCAGTGACAAGACATAGTCAGAGTTAACAGCAATAAGCCAGTCACAGTCCTTGGAGTGAGGGTACGGATGTGGGTAGTTAGGAGAGAGTATAAATCCATTGGAGCCTGTTAGGTTTCCTCCACAAGGAGCTATGATGGAAACACATTCACAGTTATACATTAACTCTAATAATGTCTTAAAATACCATTAAACTTTAATATTCTCTGAAGTGCAGCCATGCAGGGTGAACAACACATTTTAATTCAGTCAAAAGAATTTTTGTTATTTTTAAGAGGAACCCAAGTTATAAGATTTTTATTCAAAAGCAGCAATAGTATGGAGAGATTCTGGCAGGATAATGAACTGGAATCAGCTTGTCTGCATTAATTAGTATGTTCAGACCACTAAGCATTACCTTTGTCAGGCAGCCCTCCTGTAAGTCAAACACAGATGTGCCCTTGAGCAAGGTAATGAACCCTAAACAGCTACTGTTGTGTGTGCAGTACATGTATTGTACTGCATGTCCATATAAATATAAAAAAGCTGAACTTTTCACCTATGCAGACAGGCGGGCTGGGCTGCCAGTAGTATCTGTTATCTACTTGTATACAGGTGATTTTGTCATCCCCTTGGAGCTCATATCCTGGGTCACACTGAAAGCACACTGAATCCCCCGGCTCACGGCCATCTCCACTACGACTACCGTTCATTGGTACACCTGGGTCCCTGCAGGCTGTAGCGACTGAACCTGGATAGAGAGAAATGGAGGGGGATAAAGCGGGCAAATGATAAAGTAGGGGGAGTGAAGGTGAAAGAGGAATGGTAAAAATCTGTGTCTTACTGGATATTCTTAGTTATAAAGCTAATGCTCAGTGCCTAAGTCTAAAAAATACAAAACATCTGTTAAGATTATTTCTAGCTGGTCAAGTGAAGCTTGCAAAAGATTTATAATTTCAATTATGTGCAATGTTGATATTCAGATTTTAGTCAAACAGTTGGAAATTTAGTTTAGTCTTAAAACACTTTAAAAGACATGTAAAGAAAAATGATCCTGTGATCTTCAGAGCAAAACAACAGAATGTTTTATTTTCATAATGTTTAATACACTAACTCTGAGCACTACTTACTTGAAAACTGAATAGCGAATCCAGACTTGCTGATATAAAAATCTGTTTCAAACTGAACAGTGACAGTGTTCAGTGTGGAGTGGATGCCCTCAGGCAGCAGAGACCCGCTGAGTTCTGCCAGAGACATTTCATTCTCAGTTGGTCCATCCCAAACCTTCAGCATGTCATGGCTGGCTTCTGTGTCAAAGGCCAAGAACTGAAGACTGCAATTTGCAAGAAAAATAAACAAAGAAACAAAAACACAAGTAAAAACACAAAGAAAAAATGTGCATGCGCGTATGTATGCAAGTTAAAAGAGCTACTGTAGCTAATGTACATCTGTACGTTGTTGCACAGTGATGTGTACAGCTTCCTGCCATACCCTTAAACACAGACTAACTGTTAACTATGGTGGCCTTCAAGTGGGCCAACACCAGTGTCTCATACTATTGCATACAACTGTACAGGCGTACCTAATATAGTGGCCGGTGAGTGTATTAAAGAAATGTGGTTAATGTGGTACTTCAATAGGTACAGCCAAGCAGTAGCTTCAGATTAGACCTGTATAGTAAAATGCATACTCATCATTTGTCACATCACACTTTCAGAATGGCTGTTAACACTCTAGCTCTGAGTTTCACAAAAGTACTGAAGTAGGCACTAAAATGAATGACACTGCTATTTAAACTTTTATATTGAGAAGGTTTGCGTCACCTCACAATATTTCCAGAGTCCACTTCAATGGTCCAGGTACAGCGAAGATTGTTGTCATAGGGAAATGGGTATCCAGGAGAAAGAATCCTCCCTGAAGATTCACCCTTAAAACGTCCTCCGCACTCCGCTACAGGTATCACAAAGATATTAAAGACTGTTCATATGTACCAATACAAACCCATACAAATGTCTCTGTACTATCAGTTCAAGTCAACCAATGAGTAACTGATGAGTGTGCACTGTATACAGTGGAGTACTCAGATTGTTTACTTAAGTAAAACTAGCAATACCACAGTGTAAAAATACTCTGTTACAAGTAAATATCTTGCATTCAAAATGTTAATTTACTAGAAGTACAAAAGTAGTAGTACCAAAATAATTTGAAGTACTAAAAGTAAAAGTTGTCCTTCTGCAGAATGGCACATTGCACATGAATGTATATCATGTTAATGTATTATTGGGTGTGTTGTGGAAAAATGATCTTTTAAAGCACAGTGAGTGTAAAATAAATACTTAACATCAATTCAGAAAGTTATTCCATATTTATTCCTGCAGGAAGGAGTGTTCTCTGAAAACAGAGTGACTAGACCAGTCTGTTACAGGGAAGCTCAATGAACAGAATGTCACTGCCCTTCTTATACCCAGCATACAACAAAGACAGATGCTCAAACAGATAAAGGAAACAGGATACCAGCCCTTTGGTCCCAGGTCACATCTGGTTTGGCAACCACATGGGCATACAAAGGTGTACGACCATGCGAGAAACAGTCTGAGGTCACAACCACACAAATGACTGCATACCATGACTTGAAAGCATCAGCTACAGAACTTAAAGGGTGCCATTATAAAAATTGCCACTACAAGTGCATCACATTTAATCTTCCAGCCAGTAAAGGTGGCACTAATGTTATATACTGTACTTATAATATGAAGTACTTTACATAGTACTGGGTAGCTTGTGAATTGCCCACCAGGGGATCAACAAAGTCTTACAATTATACAGTTTTGTTTTATTTATTTTAATCATTCTGATTAACTAGTTACTAGTTAAAGTTACCAAATAAATGTACTGAGTAAAAAGTAATATATTTTTCTCAAAAATACAGTGAAGTATGACGTAGCAGAAATAGAAAATAAAAAAGTAGAAATTCCTCAAAATTCTACTTAAGTACAGACTTGAGTAAATGTACTTAGTTACTTTCCAACCCTGACTGGTATGTGTGTATTTAGGTGTGTTCATGATGTAAGTCAACCATTTATTTGGCAATTGTTTATCAAAGCAGCCTGATCCACTAGGTGCACCTCCACTAGGTGCGCCTCAGTGGCCACTGAGCAGTAATTAAATGACCACCATGAAGACAAATGGATTAACTGAACTCCCGTCGTCTGTGTCCTTTCATTCTCACTCTTTCTCAAGCAAAGCAAAGAAACTATAGAGGAAGAAAAAGAGACAAAGTGCTGATCAGGCATCCTCCCTAAAGAAATCACCACACATTATATAACAGAAAATAATTCCCCCTGCTCTCTTTGTCTCTCTCGATTATATATTTCCACAATCTTCACTGTGTCTCTGCTTCCCCTCCCTCCCTGTGCTCTTCCTCCCTCAGGCTCCCTTCACTTCATCGCTGGAATATATTATGTCAAGTAACAGGAGCAATATTACCAGTTGGGATGGGGAAAAGAAGAGAAGAGGCAAAAAAAGAGAGAGAAAGAAAAAAAAAACAAGGGGAAAGGGGGAAATACTACAAGTAATAATAAGAACCAATATAATATTAAGACTGGAGGTTGGCTGAGGTCATATTGTGTCACTGCTAAAATATAAAGTCAAAGAATATCAGCCAGTAGATTTATGAGTCGTTCATTATTGATAGTGAGAAGGAAAGAGACTTATTAAGCTGAATCCAAAATCAGAAATGTTCAGAGGCAGCAATGAAGGAAGAAAGGTGCTTAAAACATTAGGCTTGCTGTTATGCTTATAGCTCCCATCTGGGGCACAGCTGCAGCAGCCATTTTCTGTGTCACTTTGTATGGGCTTCACATTTGTTTGGATTTAATTAGAGAACGTAATCATTCAATCAAGTACCTACTGGGAGAGAACAAAAACGACTCCAAATAAGCTTAAAATGATATACAAATTAAAGACTTTCTGGCACAACATACTAATATACCGATGAATGTGTTTGTGTGTGTGTGTGTTCTGGAAGCCTGAGATTGCATAGCCAGTAAAACAGTATTACTGACTTGTTGACAGTAATATTTTGAACTGTGGTGTTATAATTTCCCATCAGTTTGAGACCCTGAAAACTGAATTAAAAAGGCAATGATGTTATAATGGAATATTTAGAATTATGTCAATATGCAAAGAGAGTTTGCCTCTCTTCTTTTATTGTTTCCCTAAAATGACCTGTGCTTTTATAGAGTAAACCATATCAATTAAAATGTGTTTATGAAGCAAATCTAACAAACAGGAAAGCCACTTTGCCCTTAACTGAGTAAGAATAGCATAAATTGAGGTTTTTAACAAGTAGATAAACAAATACAATAAATCGCGTTTAAACCTGTGTGTGTTTCTACACGTGTGTGAGTACATAGCAGAGCACTGGGTGAGCATGAGGGCAGTCTCCAGGAACAGAGAGCAAAGCACCACTGCAAGAAAAGAAGTGGATCAGCTGGAGAGAAGGAGTTCAGGAGGCAAACACCCCATGAATATACAGGCTTTTTGCTGAGACTCTAAAACTTTTGCAGTGTGTGATATGAGCAAATCACAATGAATCTGTGTGGCAAAGCTGAGCAAGGCCTAGTACAGTAACACCTCCTACTACTTAAACTTTATTTGTGCACCAGCTGGGCTGTGGGTAAATTGCACATTATAGCTTGAGAACAGCTTTATGCCATAATCAATTCTGGAAAAAAAAACACTCAAAAGAGAAGAAGGGTCTAATTATGTTGATATATATCCAGTGAATATACAGTATATCCTGCTCTTGATTTTTGCCATGCGCAAAACACTTTTGACAAGCCTTGGGTAACTATGCAGCTGTTCAATGAATACATGAAATATCACAGCAAAAATGCAGCAATATTGGTGAAAGACAAGGTAACAATAAAGCCGCCACAATCTTCTCTCCTTAAAATCTTCATTCAAAGATCAGTCCATAACTGTTTGTGTGTCTCTGTGTGTGTCTTTTCAATAAACTTCTTATCAAAGCAAAAAAGACTTTTACATAATGAAACACATACCAATACAAGAAGGCAAGGGGTTATCCCAGGCTCTCCTTTCTCCTGTCATACACTTCAGTGTGGAAGCCCCATGCAGAGTGTAGCCAGGCTCACATCTGTATGTGATGCTGCTCCCAGAGAAATGACCTTGGTCGTTGACCTTGAAGCCAAACTGAGGCACGCCTGGGTCCTCACAATGAGATAATTCAAAACCTAAAGAGAGAAAAAGACAGAGAAATATTTTATACTTTTTTACAATACTCACTAAGGGACCTCTAAGGCTCACTAAAGAAAACAGATTTTGGGTTGTGTAGATGCAAAGCGTTAGTCTCGTAATATCTGGCACCCTCATGTATTCTGTTTAGAAGCTTGCAAATATCACATACTGTATCCTGTTAAGCTCTCATCACAATTTTGTAAAAAAAAAATAGACGAGATGTGAGACATACCAGTATTAGGAACCATATCAGAGCATGTATACACCTTATCCAATTTAATGTTGTTTTTCACAGTCTAAGCTTAGTTTCCATGGTAATATTCAGGATATTCTGTTTATTCGTGTGCACAATTTCAGAGAGGGAGATATGAAGAGCTATATAAATAGCTTACCCTTACGAGATTTTAATCAGGATTTGATCCCCGGTATTACCTGACAAACCGTGTGCGCCAAGATTTGACTTCCCCTGGAAGACTGCAGTAGGTGCAGGTCTAAATCCCTAAAAATTGCCACTGGCACTTTTACCATTCTTCAGTCATCATGACATCCAACCTGCCATCATTCCGACATCTAGTGTGAACAGCTGCCCATCACAAATTGTTCCATGTTAGACATGCATAAGAAAATAAATCATTATTTGTTGAATCTCTAAAGTTTTCTTGAGTTCCAGCCTTCATATTAAACATATGCATCTATAAACCTGGTGACTCATCGTTGCTGCTGCAGTTCTTTAAGCCAGTTTCTTTTGTTCGTATGGTGAACTCATTTGTGTATCAGTATGAGAAAGCTGAGCTGCTGAGGAGCTAGTGGGCCTCCTCTCTGCTCACACAGCCGAGAGATAACACAACTTCAAAGCCCTATGCAAATCATCCTGCATGACTTCATTTAAACAATTAGAGTTTCTAATTCCAGCCATGCATCTACTGCAAGAGAGCACAGTCAAATGTGGGTGTGCTTTGGTGAACATTAGAACACACCTTTAACACTCCATCCTACGCTGAAATCAGAGCTCTCCGAAACCTTTGTTAAACAAAAGTGACAGGTTTCTTTCAATACTGGAAGTAACAATCAGCTCTTTGATGGTTTAACAAATACAAACTATTCAGATTTCAATGGATTCAGCAAGAAGGGGGTATTATATTTGCCAGGAAGTAGTTTTAACTGTCACGTGGCATTTAATTGCCAAACGGATTTGATTCTGATACTGAATACCTGTAGCTTTTACTCCCATCCCAGTTTAACTGTATGTCATTTAACAGCATATATCTAAAGTCAGTTAGGGATGTGACAGCTCATCATAATAATTCAATCTAAGTAATAGTTTGGTGCATGTGAAAACACCCTCTGTGGTGTGAGCCAGGATGTAATCACCCATATAAATCAGGCAGCTTTCATTGACTTCACCACCCACATATAATCTACATGCCTGATTGGTCCAGGTACCCAAACACAGCATGTGTTAATACTGCGTTTTAAATTACTATCACCATAAATGATAGAGATCTGTATAACTTCTGTATTACAGAGACAGGAAACGCTTATGATTTTAAAGTATTAACCAATCTGCAGTGTATATTTTCTTCTTTGGTCATATAGACTTGTATATGCTGCACATTAAACCAGTTTACTCATCATGCAAATTGGATGAAGCTACATATCGGAGTGTGAGCACTGCTGATTTTTTAAATACACCAGCTTGCTACATTTACTATTCAAGATTAATCCAAATTTAAATTTAAACTAGTCTGAAATCTATATAGGATCTAACACTCCTGTTGTTTAGCATGTTGAACCACATGTATTATGGAGGTTCAAGATTAGGATATTTGAATGTAAAAAGTTTAAGCTGGTTTAGTGTGTGAACTTACTGGAGTAGACCAGTTTGAATCCCTCCCCTGTACTTTCTGCATCACTGTAAAATTCAAGCCACAGATGGTTTGATGTGGAAATCAGCGTCAGGCCTAGCATAGATGATCCCGTGAAAGCTCCGAGAACATGAGCTGTGTTGTCTTTGCCATCATAAATCTATAATAAGAACAGCACAATGCACTCATGGTGTAAATACATCAACACTGAACAGTTTAAAAACAGACAGGCAAGAAAAATGACCAACGTGTTTACCTTGAGTATATCCCCTTGGGCAAGATGAAAGGTTCGAGCAGAGATGTTGATGCCTTTCCCAGCCTGTACCTGCAGTCCACATGAAATCCAAATGAGATTTGCTGACAAACATGTAATTAATAATTTCCACTTACTTTCATTATGATTTAACATTTGCCCTAGCATGAGATGCTGAGAGTCTCAGTTACCCTTTTCTTAAGTTAATAAACATGAACACATTTAATGTATAGTAAAAGATATACCTGGATGCTGTAGATACACTCGTGGTTATTGTCGTAGTTCATTGGGTAGTTTGGAGAAAGAAGGATCCCTTCGTTGTTTATAACTGAAGAACCACACTCCGCTGATAACAAAGACAAAACCCAGAAATGATAAATATACAGTATAGAGACACATTTAAGGTCTTAAGCGTTTTAGAATGATGTGGAGTGCCCATTTGGGGAAACATCAGCCTTTGTTATGCCACAGAGTAACTCATATTTAAAAATTTTATTTGAAACAAATCTAGCTTGTGTAAGATTCACCTGACTTTTAAAAGTTATGCCTACTCTATAAACGAGTCAGTTCATTGTAAGCACAGTTTTAGAGAACACTTGTTGTCATTTGAGTGAAGCGATTCCTTTTTTCATCTTGCAAAAGATGATTCCCTTTTTCATATAAATGGATTAATCAACTTCTTGTGTGTGTGTGTGTGTGTGCATGAGACTAATTTAAGGACCCTTTTAAACAGCTATGCTGTCAGCCATCTACTTCTGTCGAGGAGAACGGGCAGCGGCTGATATGCAGAAACCAATTTACCTAAAGATACATGCTCGCTGCACTTCACATGAACCCTCTGTCTGCATTATATATGTTCATGTCCTCCCTTTTCCCCTCCCTCTCCTGATGCACTCCCTCCTCTGTCCCTCCACTGGTGTAATAGTCATATTACAGCTGTCATATTGTCAATAAATCACACAGCTACAGTTTCCATTTAGAAAATTACCTCTCCACCCTCTCTCTCTTTAACTCCCTTGCTATTTCTCTCTTACCCTCTCTATGAACAGTGCCTCTTTACCCTTCCCTGCTTTCAATCAGCTTTCCTCTGTCGTTTCTTGCAACGTTCTTCTTTAACTCTCCCTCCTTTTTTTGTTTTCTTCTTTTCTCTTCTTCCTTCTGCTTATGTACCATTTCCATTAGCAAAGGATTTTAAACAGAATATAATGTCCACAAATTATAGAGCAGTAGTGAAAACGATGATGTACTGTACTTGATTTTCTTTAGGAAACCACAGATATTCTAAAGACACCTCTCCTGCTCCAAACATCCTCGTGAACAGCGCTTTATGAAAAAAAATCAGCATGTTTAATCTGTTAGTGTTAAACCACAAATACAGGTAATCAAAGCAATTATTTTAACCTGCAAAGTACAGCACATTTCCTAGTTAATTAAAATCACAAAAAACCCTTGGGCTTTATGCGTCTTGACATTATTTGTATGCTCCATTTTACACAACAGAGGCTGCAGCAAAAGCAACCAAACAAATGATTGCATATCTCAGATATTAGAAAACAGGAAAGCAGCACATTGTACTATAGATGTTCTAATCTTGCCTCCCATTTCCTCTTCTTCACTCCTCCTAGAGGATGTGTGCCACATCTTGCAGCAACACAAGACAAAGAAAGTAAGACACAGTAACATGCACTACACCACAGAAACCTGGCACACAACACCCCTCCCACCTCTTTGCAAATTGATGACATAGAGCCAAACACATAAAAGGTCAGGGAGGGGGGTTAACGGGGCTTCCCTACAAGATGGTGAAGTTTCAGAGGATCTTCTCTGTGGGGAACTTTAGAGTTTTGGTCTGACTGCCCAGTAGACCATGCATCATGAGGATGCAGCGTACTACAGGGGAATAAAAACTAGAAGATTAAGATTATGCCAGAAGACCTGAGAGGCCACCCCAGTTCATAGATTGGAAGCATGTCAAGATGCAAGCAAGATGGGGTTGCCAGAAAGGGAATTAAAACAAAGTAAAATAGTTTTAAAATCAATATGGAACCTGACAGGTAGCCAATGTAATGATTTTATTTTATTTTTTTTAATTCTTAGTCTAGTCCTCATCAGCACTCAGGCAACAGAGCTCTGAATCAGTTGTAACAGATTTATAGCTTGTTTTTCAGTCACTTCTTTCACCTTTACTTCATTATCTTGTAAAAGCAAACTGACTGCACCTTTATAAAAGGATATTTGAACATTCAAAACTTTTATGTGGATCTTTTTGCTTGTCCAACTATGAATCTTAGGATTTCCAATAAGTGTTAGCAAGAATTTTTCTAAGATTACATATGAACATGGCTTGGTTTAGCTTTGACCGGGTACATTTTACAAATACGTAGCCAGTGCTACCATTTGCAATTTATAGTGCATGATGATTGATATTTAAAAAAATATATAAAATACATTTAAAAAAACTTAATTCTAAAATGTTTATAACCTTTATAACGGTTCTGACAGTATTAAAACGATAATAACAGTAGTGCTACTACATACCGACACATCTTGGTAAAGGTGCGCTCCACATTCTCCTCCCGCCACCTAGACAGATTAACTCCGGTGACCCCTCCAGGCGATATCCGATATTGCAGGAAAAAGACAAAGTGTCTCCAACTGCAAAACTGTAGCCGTTTCTTCTGCCAAATCGAGGCATTCCAGGGTCCTCACATGGCTCCAAAGTATATTCTGTAAGACATACTTTAAAATTGAATACATAACAAATAAAAAAATTTAACATTTAAAATAACAGGATGGATCAACACAGTAACACCTGCGCTTTTTATGTTTCTCACTATGTACAGTGCATACAGTTAAATTAATGCACGCCTGGGAAAAACATCTTGGTTAATTAAAAATAAGTTTAAAATATGTAGTTTTATTAATTTAATTTGCTGCTATGCCAAAAGAGTAAGTGAAAAATGATGAGATTAAAGCATAAAGACAATCTTTTAAAAAAAAAATCTGCAAATAAATATGGTATCACTGTCAAAGTCCAGAAATAAAAACCCTAATAACTAAAATAAGGCCGACTGTATAACCAGTAAATATTAACTGAACGATGCAAATGCCTCATGGACATGATGTCTCTCTCTGTGAAGAAACCCTTTGCAAACTATTTTCAATAATTATGTAACTCTAATGACAAAACAAACACACAAACTAACAAAATAATAAAAAAAACTGAGAAAATGCAGTTTATTAAAATATAAACTTTGCATGAAAGCTTATGCTGATTTTGAACATGCTGATTTTGTGTTTTGCAGGTTAGATACAGCGTGAAATTTATTTTGAGTGGGCTAAGACGGATGATGTGTATTTCAAAGTGCACTGCAGTATGACACAGCACGTTGATCATGTTAAGACTGGCACGCCACATCTATGGTGACACCTCTAACGGGTTACATTCTGAGCATCAGTTATGCCATATGGGAAGCAGTAAAACATTCCTCCATGCAGACCCAGATTCAAGCGCTCCTTTATGTGAGTGAGAGAATGCTGACGGGAAGCTAGGCAAAGGATACTGAATTATGAAGAGCAGATAGCCTTGGGCTTTTCTTAATGATGCACCTCAACTATCATTTTACATGAGGGTGCTGGTAAAGTAACACAATTATGTTTTCTGACAGCACTTATAACTTGCACGCATTCTCAGGACGCCAACGTTGAGGCTATGAGGAATCCACCGGCTTTTTTTTATATTGGGTTGCATGTAGTTTAATCTTTTGTAACCTTTCTCCTCTGAGCAGCTTTTTATTTTAAACTATTCACAAGGTTTTATGAGTGGTTCTGGAGGCCAGTAGTGAAATATCTGTCAAACATTCACTTGACACAGCAACAGTTCTGTGCTGGGGTGGCTATGCCATAAAGCAATATGTTCACTTAGTGTATGGCACATTAGGACAAATTTCTGTGCAGTCAACAAAAAGTACCCTGGACACCCTCTAAAGCAGTAATGATATCACAAAGTATAGACATGTTTCTAAACTGCCAAAGTTTTCCAAAAAGTGGTTGCCAAAAAAGCTTGGATGTGCATAGTGTTCTTGACATTTTTCAGTCATACAGGGGCTGCTGTCAGTTGCACTCCACTGAAACAGCTCTTGCCAGTATGTCAGATGACATTTTGATGCATGGTGATCTAGGGGCGCAAAGATGCATGTCTCAAGCCCTACTGACCACGGCCAACATCACAGCTAGGTGATGTGGTCAGGTGTGCGTATTGTGTAGCATACTGCAGTGCAGCTGTGCATTTGTGCCACACAAGCTGTGAAAAAAATGCCACCACTAGTTGGCAGTGCAAGCCAGATTTTAAGACTGAGTGCAGTAAAGATACAGTATATTCTACTACAGTTAATCCTAAAATGTTTGATTACTGTTTCAGTTCAATTGACTCAGATGGCAAATATTCTCAGAGCACCCTTATAAAACTGTTCTTAGTGTGCCCTGGCCTTGTCCTCGAGGTAAAGAAAATCTGTCATCATCTCTCTCTGCCATCATATAATTCAAGATCATTTTGATCACTTCAGAGTTCCACAAGGTCAGGCATCTGTCTGCTTCAATGAGCTGCTACAGCTTTCTATCAATACAAGGTAACTGTGCAAGGTAACTCTTCTGGTAGGGCCAGTTGTTCATTCTTTAATGTACTTGACTGTTTTCAGGTTTGGATTTGGATTTACAACAGACTTTTTTTCCCCCAGTATATGAATTAAAAGGAAAATCAACTTCTTGATATGTTAAAATGAAGGTAAATGAAATTCAGACTCAATATAACAGTACAACATAAGTACTGTATAGTTGAGCACATTACCTGAGAAAGTTATATTGAAGCCCTCATATGAAATTGAAAAGTCAGAGATGAATCGGAGCTGGGCTTTGAAGTTGCCGTAGAGACCAGCATTGATGTTGCTAGGTAACTCGTTGCCAGTCAGACGAGCCAGCGGTTGCAGGAAACTTCCGTTCTCAGTAACTAAGAGGTAATCATGTTGATCCTCCAGATGAAAAGAAGTGAACTGAAACTGGACTCCTGTTAAAAGCACATACAGAGACAAGTTCAAAGATACAGTACAGGAGGGACAAGAGGAAAATACTAGAAACTAGAGAAAACACTAATAACTCCTAAGTATGTGGTTGTAGTTTAGCAGTAGTGTGCTAGTGTGTGCTGCTTGCTACTGTCTCTCTCTAACAAGCAGTGTGGATCTCTGCGGGTCTCTTGCCTTTCCCATGGCTGACTTCAACAGTCCAGGTACAGTTGAGAGATGAAGGATAGCTGTCTGGATAGCCGGGACTAAGGATGGTTCCCCAGGGACCTCTAACATCCCCACCACATAGAGCTGGGCATGGGCAGGTTGAGAGAGAGAGTGAGAGAGAGAGGCAAAGAGTGAGAGATGTGCAGAGACAGCTGACACAGGCAGAGAGAATGTTAGCATCAAACAGTTGATATATTAAACAGATGTTTCCCTGTGGACCTTTAATATAGTACATACATGCATGCCCACACACAAATGCTATGAGGGGGAGAGAGAGAGAGAAAGCTCCTAAGAGTTGTGAGTAGAAAGCACTGACAGGTGCAAAATGTGTGTCTTGTCATACAAGAGTTAGTAGAAAGATACTGTTGTTTCAGTGTGTATTTCTTATGTTTCTGATTTATTCTTCCTACTCTTGCACAGGCATAAAAAGTGTCAAATCCACCACACAAAGGAATTATACAGAAAATATTTTTATATAAAATAGTTTAATGTCCCTATCCAGCAACTCAGTGCGACTACAGTAAGTAGCTCTGTGATTCAAATTATTTGTCATACACCTTTAAAGTGCTAGCTGCTAGCACATGGTGCATCAATAGTCTTATGCACTAAATGAGAGCACTTGTCTCCAGCACAACAAAATAAACACTTTCAGCTTGTATATACTCTCTACGTAGCTGTAATGAGCTCAGGCTTCGAGGTTCATGGTGCTAATTTAACATCTTCCATAATGTAATGACTTATCACAACTTCTAATGTATTTTCTTTGCAAATCCATACAGATGTAGGAACTCAAATTGTCACTCTCTGCTGCAATAAGTGGCCGCTGTCGCCGCGACTGTTTGTCATTTGTACAGTACGTGGACTTTTGCTTTGTCTGGTGTTGAATGTTTGAAATTCCAAAAGACCAAATATGTCATTTTTCAGCATTACCAGCAATAATAGGTTCTGTATAAAGCAACCAACTCAAAATCTACCAAAAACGCATGTGGCGAGTATGATATGATCCAAGGAATGTGAGCAAAAAAAAGCTGTGAAAAAAAAGTTGTTGAAGTATATGGAATTACTGGTGAAAATGCAAAGCTGCTTGTTACACCAAGTGACCATCTGGACAATAAGTGTAATTTCTTTTGCTGAGAAGTGGAGCTTTGAAACCATTTTACAAGATTTTCTTGCTTGGGGATTTATAGCCTCTGAGCTCCAAATTTGACTGAGGCAGACACAAAATAAAAACCCCGGGCAAAAACAATACTTGAATATTATTTAAACTAGTTTTCCAACACATTAATGCAGTACAATAACTGTGTAGTGTGCAAGAACTGTAAATGATCTTTTATTTTTACTATTTGATTTCAAATGATTCAAAGCAGTGATATTCAAAGCAGTGGAGCAATTCAAATGTTTCTTAGAGACTTAAAACATTTGAACTTCACAGTACAAACTCAGGATGACCCTGCAAGTTCTGCACACGGTTCAGTTGTGCCCATTGTTATGCTGTAAGAGACCTGTGCTTGCTCAGAGATGCTCAGAGTTGAGACCAGGTACTCAGAAAAGCTTGGAAAAGTCTGTTGCTCATTCTATGCATACTAATGTGTGCATGTGTTGCAAGGTGCTTCATTTCTGCTCGCTCCAGCCGCTTCATCTTACACTTGGCCGACTGGCCTGTCATTTTCTCTTACAATAAACCTATAAAATGCCATAACATTACCTCAAAAGTGCAACTGTGTCAGTGCAGCAACGAGAAGGTCAAACCTGAAAGTTCTGCTGAAGTTTCCTTGAGCAGGACATTTTACCGGCAGATAAAAGTCACAAGACTTTACCCCGCTGACCAGTGCTACAACCACATAAAACAGACATTGAATATGTTATCAAACCTCAACAGAGCGTCCGTATCTTCACAATCTACCTCTATAGTATTACAGTAGCAGCATCTCTCAAAACAAGGGTGTGGAGTTAAAATATTTCCAAGCTAAACAAATACTCAGATGCAAGAAGGCATACAAGCATATCATATAGACAGTCTGATACACACATTTATGCACCAACACTTGCATGCACTTACAGTATGTAGTGTTGGTAATTATTAATACTTTTCTGCCAGGAAGCTCTAATGCTAAATGCTGAACTATGTGAGAAATTTGAAACACTGCATTAACATCTACCTCTGCCAATTTCCTTCTTTTCCTATCTCACTTTCTTTCCGTCTATAGATCTCCTGTCATCTTGCTTTTTCTCCCCCCTGCCCCTGTCACCTGCATCAGGAGATCTGTCCATCCTTTCTCTTGTACTTTATCTGTGGCTGAATTGAATGATATGAGAAAGAATATATAAAGCAAATACAGCTTTTTGGGACCATTTTGTCATTATCTATTTCATATTTTTAACTATATCAGACAAAAGAATGTTGCTTATTTTCATCTCCATTAATATCCAGTATGAACAGCATGTGCTACATTTTAAAGAGCTGAGTTAGCTGCATTTTGGCTCTGTTCATTGCGTATTAGTTGTCAAATATCAGGGTAGGCCATTTCTTACCAATCATAGGAGCAACCAGTTCCAATGTTTGTTTTGGTACATAATGCATCAATGTAATATAATGGCATTCAGCCTGCAAATT
This sequence comes from Monopterus albus, assembly GCF_001952655.1. Classification (NCBI taxonomy): domain Eukaryota; kingdom Metazoa; phylum Chordata; class Actinopteri; order Synbranchiformes; family Synbranchidae; genus Monopterus; species Monopterus albus. Next base: position 1,382,205 of record NW_018127914.1, read on the forward strand.
CCAGGCATCGTTCTTTATGTTTATATGCTCATACTGCCTCTGTGGAGAAAGCCACTGCCAGTCCCAGGAACTGTGCAATACAAATATGGTTACCAAGTGAATTAGCCAACAAGCCGAACCAAGCACGCAACCACAAAACTGATGCAGTAGTGCTGCATCTTTCTTTCCTTCCTCCACTGCTGCTCAGCCATGACTGGAAGAGGAGAGAGAGAGAGAAATTCCCCTCCTCACCTCACCTACCCCTGTGTCCCCATCACACCTTGATGTAAGAGAGAAGAGAGAGGAGGTGACAGCTAGTGCAGGCTCTCGTCAGCCGTACCTCAAACCTCCCTGTATTCACAGTTCACATAGGAAAGGAGGTGATAAGAGGCACATGGATAAAAAGGCCGCACAGACTTACAGGCAGAAACATACATGTGCTGACACACAACATTATGCTGTCCATGCCCACAGATCTCTGAGCTCTGCAATGAGCAGCCTTCACTGTAATTGACTCAGAGTGTGTGTCTATTTGATTTAATCTGCGGTTGAATCAAATAGAGGGATGCTATACAGGAATGTGAGCTCCACTGCTGCTATTTTCGTAATACTCAACATTCAAACTCAACAATACTTAACATATTTACCATCACATGTAGGTAAAGGGTGGCTCCACCAGTGGTTCTTCTCACATACTAATGGTTCCTCATGGTTGAGTCTGTAGCCAGAATCACAGCCAAATGAGACTGTAGACCCAATGGAAAAATCCTGCCCATACCGAATGCCATTGACAGGGATACCAGGGTCCAGGCATGAGTAACTGTCCACTGTAACACCTGTCAAGAAAATTTTAAATATCTAAATAGTATGTAAATAAAGACTAGACTTCCAACTTCAGGTTTGCTAATTGCTATAATCTGAAAGTCACAAATGGTTTGATTTTTCTACATGACGTGAGGCCAGCCTTGAAACTGTGGACTACTAGTGTGATGATGTCTCGTGATATCTTGCAAAAGCACCTTACATCCCAGTGTGTGTGAGTGTGTGTAGTGTTTCCTTATATAGTCAGTAAATGGATCTGTTGTATTATGTCATAAGTGCATGTGGATTAATTTGAACTGTAGCACAAGTAGCATGAAGGACAATGTATCTAATTCCACCTTGTATCTATGAATTCCTGTGGACATAATTGTTAATGTTAATTTGCTGTATTTGTTCTTGACTTACTTTCATATAATATTTTGAAGCCAGCATTTGATCTGCTGTTATCTGTGGTAAACAGCAGATAGAGGAAGTTGCTGCTGCTAAACAGGAACTGGGGGACCTGAGTACCATTAAAGGAGCCAATCAGAGGAGACAGGAGGTTTGGCCCATCATGAATCTCCAGGAAGTCATAACCCAGCTCTGTCTGGAATCTGAAAAAAAAAGGTTATATTAGAATGTTATATTTTCTTGATCATTACTTTGATGGTAAAAATAATTTTGTCAGTGAAATTCTTCTTTTGGGATGAAACCATTCATGTTAAACTTAAAAAAATAAAGGCAACACATGAGCTGGTAAAGGTTCAAGCTTATGATATTCACTTTATGCTAGGTCTATTTATGGCATCCAAAACAAAACACAGATTTAAGAGCCTGACACTTCTGGTTGAGTGTACAGTATATATTAGTGATACTTGAACTAAAGATTCACAAGCTCACTTAAGGGATGAATCGCTTTGATTACCAATTGCCCCTTAAAACCTCTGAAAATTATGTTGTGCAGCTGCAAAATAATGACTACAGATCACAAGATAATCACAACAATAAAGCTCATGCTTTATATGTTTTTTTGTTAATTGGTAATTGAGTTAACATGCTGCAGGAAGACAGTAAGAAAAGTTTTAAAGGTCTAGTCTTTCACATTTTGTATAAGTTGATGAGCCAATACTGTTTAATGCACTTTACAGTAAAATAAAGCTGAAACAGAAGCTCAAACTAATGAAAAATGATGTTAAAATAGCCTCTAACATCTTGCTTCTATCCCCAGTTCACAGCTCAGAGAACAAATAATATAAATAAAAATATTGCCGGGTCTTCCGAATCAGTAAACAACTCCCACTATTAATAATACACCCTATGAAATTTAAGATATTATTATATTCTTGGTGAATCTCCATAGAAGTCTAGTAAGTCTTTGCTTGTCAGAAGTAATTGATAATGGTGACAATTCTGATGAATCTGAACAATTTTGCCTTTTCAGAGCTCAGAGAGCCTTTATAATACGCAGAATCAAAGAATTATGCCACCCACCTGTCAAATGTGATTTTGATGGAGCGCCCAGGTTCTGATTCAATCACCCACTCGCAGCTGAGTGAATCTTTATAGTAACCAGGCCACCCAGGAGACAAAATCACTCCACTTGGGGCTGAATAGTGGCCTCCACATGGAGCTGGTGGATAAGAGGAGAGAACAAGAGGGAGGGCAGGGGAGGGGAGAACAGAGGATATAAATAAAACAGAAGCTGAGAGATGATTTGTATCAAGACCATTCAAGTCTAAAATGAGTCAAAGTTAAGTTCTAGTCCAAGCTGAGGTGTGGTGAGTGAGAAATGTCACAAAACCTGAACACATGTTTTATTCAATCAGTTTTTTTTGTCTGAAAGTTGGTTTGCTATGGCAGCAAACTGTCTGGTGAGAAATATTTCATTGAATTTAGTTCATATATTTAAACAGACTTTTTTGGCTACTTCAGGAAAGAGCATCACATTGTAAAGACGAACTGACAAATTACACATAAACTACTGCCTCTTTACACATCAAGCAGGTGTGAAGCAACATTAGCGTTCATTTGAAACAGTTATGTTTCTGGACACCTCATGAATATAGGTCTAGTATTTACTCTGGTTTGAACTTTATTTAGGTCTCCATTAGCGCCTGAGGGAAAGCTGCTAAAATATTCCACTTTCTTCACCAGCTATTTACTAACTTTGTGATGATTTAGGCAGATAGCATATCGTGGGCTGAGCAAAGCTTTTTGCTCTCAGTCAACTGAAACGATGTAGATTTGTCACTATGCGTCTTCCACATTGCACACAATCATTTAACCAACTGTTAATATAAAACATTGATAGAGGAGTGTTAACCTGTATGCAACAATCATGAGACTGACTGATGAACAAACGTATACATTATATTAATACTCATTCATCAATAGAATAGAAGAAATATTGTTAATATTTCTAGTGTAATACCACACAATGTAAGAGTGGCATACAGTATGTAATGCAAGAAATGTACAGACATGTGGTATATGAAAGGCAAAACCAACATAAAGTGTCCTAGTAAGATGCTCGGACACCATGTGCCTCCTGAACAGCATCAATTCAATTTCACTGATTCTGCAAGTCTGAACTCTACTGGAAGGATGAACACCATTCTTCCAAAAGTCATCCCCTCATTTGGTGTTTTGATGATGGTGGAGATGCTGTTTAGCACGGTAGGTGATCAGCTGGGTTGAGGTCTGGTGACTGTGAAGGCCATAGCGTGTGATTCACATCATTTTCATAATTATCAAACCATTCACTTCACTGACCCCTTGTGCTCTACGGATGGGGCCACTCTCATCCTGAAAGAGACCACTAATTTATTCAGGGTTTTCCTTTAATTTGTCATCCATCTCTATGGTTAATATTTAAAAGAACATGAACAATTGAGCATATCCATAATCATCATTCATAACCCCAAATAAGAATGCTTAGAATACTGTTACTGTTATCCCACTGATGCATTAGCCAGAACCCATTCTGTTCCACTCTTCTTTTAAATTTGATCTTGTTTAGAGTATAACTTAGTGTCTGAAATCAATTGGTTCTGGCCTGTACCTCTTGAATACAAGTGAGTGTATTTTCCATTCAAGTTGTTACAAACACACATTAGCTACAATGAATCTGGCCACATTAAATGACCTGGAGCACAATTAACATAGCCTTTCTTTGTACTATCAACAGTTCCATCAAGTAGTAGTGTTAGAGTTCTGCTTGTCTTATGCTAATTATATCTATTGTTGGAGTTGCAGATGAAGCAGTCATAAAGTGTTAGTCCTTTTGTTCCATGTTGAAATTAACAGCTCGAATTCACGTTTCTATTTTTGTGTGCTCTCATACAAGCTGTTGGTTAAACTTTGCTGAACTAGCTGCAGCCAAAGTGGAGTGGGTGTTGTGAGCAATAAGCAGACTTTTTTGACTTTTCAAGGAAGTGTTTGCAGTTTCTTTGACGGCTATAAAATAGCACTATGGTAATTATATCCAGTTATATCTAACATATTCACATGTTAACTTCAGATTTGGGTTATAGGTCTCCATAGATCTCTGTAACCATAAAATTTACAAGTAATCTTAAATACTGCTACAGTCACAGTATATATTTAAGTTAGCAGCTCTATCTGTGGCAGCTGTGTTTTACTGGGCATTTAGGTTAGCTGCCCACCTCCATATTTTTTCCTTTTCTCAAACTGACAGCAAATAATTTCCACAGCCTGGGTCTTAATGCTGTGGCAATGATGATATCTTGGATGACATATTGTTCTCAAGGTAAGAGTGGAATCAGCAATCTAGTCAATATTTACCTTCACACTTCGGAATGGGCCCACTCCACATGACTTTTCCCCTTTCTAACTGGCAGGAGATGGTCTCGGTTCCTTGGGTTTTGATAAAACCATCCTCGCAGACCACAGAGATGGAGCTGCCAAGCTGGAAGCTGTCTCCAAAGCGACGAGCGTTGATAGGAATGCCAGGGTCTGGGCACTCATTATGGCCAAATGCTAGAATAACAATTTGCAAGGAGACGCAGATATGAGGAAGATGCTGGAGACTACAGGCTCACAGAAAGAGACACATACATTACACAAGAAATGTTATTAAAGACAATACATGTTCTTTATGGGCACTTGAAAGCTACATTTTGCTCATCATTTTGAAAAAAAATGATGATAATTAGTCATATAGATATACTGTATAGTAACAACATGAACAACTTGTTCACTTCTGGCCAGGAAAACATCTATAAATGTCTACTGCAAATTTCCTGTTCTATATTCCTGCGCTGTCTTTGCTCATATGCTCATTTCCCACGCTACAGTATTGCTGCACTGTGCTTGGGTTTGATCTAAGCAATGTCATTTCTGATAAAATTCATTTGAGCATTTCTGCTTTAGTATACAGTATGAGCTGGTTCATCAGATTAGAAGGCAATAAAGTCCAACTTTAAAAAGCTCATATTTTGCCAGTTGAAGCTGGTATTTTTATGATAGAAAGATTAAAAAATGACAAATGCAGTAACCCAAAAAATAAAAAAATTGTCAGGCATACACAGAATGGTGCAAGTTGAAATCACATATATCATCAGAAAACCTGTGAACAACACACTTTAGCATTTTGGGAAAGATGTCTGTTTGCAATCAAACCGGTCAGAAGAGAAGGTCAAGATCAATTTCCATCTCTGTTTGTTCAGTATTGAGACGTGTCTAGCCTAAATTAGCTCAAAGACTGCAAGCAGGGGCAAGCAGTTGCCCTCCATCAAAAATAAAAAAAAAAAGTCTTCCAACATATCCAAAACTCTTATTTACTGTGCATGTTTGTATCCTGTTGTCTAGCAAGCTAGTCACCTCACAGTAATACTGGCACTAGCGGTCTAGGCTAGCGGAACAGGCATGCCTAAATTGAAAATACAGTCGTATGTAAAGTGCTGCCTTATGGGTTCAAAACAGAACAATGCCTCAACTTCAGTCTCCTGCATTATTCTGCTGTGGTGCTGCTATCAATATTAATAAATAGCAGCAAACAACTTGAAAAACATACAGAATGTTAATATACTATTGCTACATTTCACCTTGTTTGCAGCACAGCAACTGAATTGGTAATTTACCTGCATTTCAACAGAAAAGGAGAACAAAATGAAATAGAAAAATGACATACTACTGTAAGTGATATTAAATCCTCTTCCTGACATGGAGTGATCAGCCTGAAACTCCAGCCTCAGCGTGTTGGTATTGGACGTCAGATGGGAGGGGCTCTCAGCTCCAGAGAACCTCCCGATGACGACGGCGTCATTTGTCTCTCCATCTTTCACTGTTAGGGAATCATAAGGTGCCTCAAGGTCAAAGTCATTAAATGCCAAGTGGATCCTGGACCCTGGGTCTGATTGGATGAGCCAGATACAGTTCATGTTGTTCCCATAGCCTTCTGGGTAATCTGGGGAGAGGACAGTTCCTGAGGGAGCTGTGAAGTTGGACATGCAGGGGACTGTGCGAGGAGGACAGGTACAGAAAAACAGATGGAAAGAGACAGACATACAGGCAGTCAAACAAACAGGCCAATAATTTCTGTTAAATATTCATCTCCACAGCATCATCGGTCATCATCAGCTCCAGGCCATAATAAACTCTGTACTATCACCATGGTGACAGGTCAGAATGAATGTTATCAGCATCACAGCAGAGCACATCTTTTTTTTTTATTCTATCCTCTGAAGCCAAATCCCTGCAAATCACATATGAATGATTTTAATACTTACATATGCATATGGGGATGTTTGCCGACCACTGATTGTTGTCTTGGCAGGAGATTGTTTTTTCTCCAATCAGTTCGAAGCCAAACTGGCACTCAAACCTTAGGATACCTCCATTTAAAAAGCTGTCCCCTTCTCTTATTCCATAGAGAGGAGTCCCAGGGTCACCACAACTCTCTTTGTCAATTTCTATAAAGACACAGTATAAAAGTATCATTAGCATCAATGTGGACCTACTGTGGACCAGGCCAAATGACAGATGTTAACATGGCTCATGATCCAGCATACATGTGTCAGGGTCACTTAGGCTGTATATAGTTTGTCAAATAGAGGCAAAATAGAGGCAAAAACACAAAGGAAATGCCTAAGATGTCTCCGCATTCAGCCTTTCATTTTCGCACTTGCAGGTCCCTTTATTTCAGCGGAACTGTCCAGTCATTGTCCCACCCGTGTAACTGCGTACCAAGGAAAAATGCGAGGAAAGAGAAAGTGAGGAATCATCCTTCAAGATGGAAGACTGGAATGACTCCTGGGTCAAGTGAGGAGCGAAGAATGATCAGTTAAAGGAATTGGGATTCACCCCAGATACCACTGCATTTCTCATCTTCCCAACCAGCTAGCCATACCCTCTGGTACAACAGGCCCTCATTTCCCCTATTCCTACCAGCCCATCTTTGCCTGATGGTCAATATTGCTGTGTGTCTGCTTCCAAATAAACATTGATCCTTGTATCACCCTGCATGTATTCTGTTTCCTCCCATGTTCCTGTGAATCTGTTCTTAGACGTGCTACTCTATCTGGTCCTCACCTCCCTGCCTTGCTCTGCTCTTTGGAAATTTGTTCACATAAGGTCCCTTTAAAGGTGCATTAACTAAGTGAAAATGGTTATAAGGTTATAAGAAGCATCTTTCAAAATGCGAGTAGTTATTTCAAACCATCAGCCATGGAGGGCCTTGGCAGCTAAATGTCTGAAACAATTAATATGATTTTAATTTCAGAGTAATTTGAGCTTTGTGTAATGTTGAACCAGAATGTTCTGCTTGATTGCCAAATTCACAAATTAGTCAACTAACACTAGTGTTGGGCTGAAGGCTACCTTTAGTACAGTTTGCTGCAACCAGGCATCCATAGTTCACATCATAGGTTCAGGAAATATGACAAGATGGGCAAAGAGCGCTAAGGAGTGATTTCTGGTTTGAGTTTGTGTGCACAGCTTCAGCGTCTGTGGTTGATTCCTCTGACACTGTAAATAAACTTGATCACAACTTAAAAGTCTGTGATTACATAATGTCAAAGCAGCTTTTATGAGATAACATAAGAAACTGAATTGTGAAGCTCTTGAAAATCATGACAAATAAGACACAGTGATCACAACAAGACCATAACAAAGATACGGTATGTGTATAGTACGAGCACTTCTTACACACAGACTGCACATGTTGATCACATTATATTTTACAAATGATTGACGCTGACTAAAATCTGTGTACCATACATGTCTAACGCATGGGTCACAAATATGGTGGCTGCTTTTTGTGAACTGCACAATATTGATCTTGCAAATCTGGTCAAATGGTCCTCTGGTTTGCAATGTTTATTTCAAGATCCATTATAATATGCATTTACATTATTTTGCCAATATTCTGTGACTATAACCTGCAGCTTACAGCCACACTAATGGCTATTTTTGACCAACATGTTTCCTGAGCCTTTTTTTTTTTATGTAAGAGTGACAATACACTGGAAATATGACTCAGCTTTATGGTGTTAACTTCATCTTTATTTTTCTTGTTCTGTCTGACCATAAGGTTACACAGATCTGTCTTTCATTCCATGTAAAGGTGCCACTGTGTCATCATAATTCTCTTTAAAAATTTTGTGTACAACATTTCTGGAAACCGACCCTCCATTTTCCCAAGCTTCCTCTCTTTTATTCCCCTGCTCTCTTCTCCTTTTTTCAGTATTATTTACAGGAGTGGCCCATGGCAGGAAGCAAAGGTGTGTGCTTTGTGTTCATGTTTCACTGTTAGTATATACTGTATATGTGTGTATATGGGTGTGCGTGTCTGGGTGCGTGTTTGTGATGTATTGCATTAATTTCCATCATGACATTGTCTTTATGAGAGCCACAGACTCAACCAATCATAACCTGCCTAACACAAGCGCTTGCGCGTGAACACAGACACACAAACACATAGCAGAAGAACGGAGAACGAATTGCTTTGGAGAGAAAACAGGTATGCTATTGGAACATTCCTGTACTATTACTCTCTCATACACACACACAGGCTACTGTACATGTGTGCACCAAACACGCACATTTAAACAAAGCCACACGACCACACATCCACAGCCAGTCTCTCTCTTAGCTTTGCTCATACTGTAGGGATACACAAATTTCTCTTTCTCACACTCAAACACACACACTTGAATAATCATACTGTGTGTGTAACAACAAGGCTGACAGATTCACAAAGGGGATTAGGCTCCTTAAAGTTTATGTATATGTGTTTGTGTGTGTGTGTGTGTGTGCAACTTCAATATTATGTTTACAGTATGACCGTAAATTGAGCCCCTTGCTGAATGCAGTGCCTGCAAGATTTGAAGAAAGTAAGGTAATAGATTTTGGGGATATAATGAGACTGAAAAACCTATTGTTTGTTTCTCTTTTGTGACCATTGTGAAATAGATTTTAGAGTGAGGTTGCTACGAGTGATCAAATGCTGAATGTTTCACTGTACAGTCTATGATGGTGTGCTTTATTTTCTGACTGTGCAACCTATTCCACTGCCTCAAAAACAAAAGCAACATGCATGAAACCCATCAAATAATAATCTAAGATAGCTATAATACTCACAGAAGAAGATGGATTGAGCGGAAAGTCTAATATGTACACTTGAGCAAGTCTGCAGTGTGAAAAAGAAATAGGCTAATTAGTTTGTGGCTGTCTGAATCTATGACCTGAAGGGAGTGGCTCAGATTGATTTGTTCACAGTGTGGACATGAGTGAGGATACACTGTTGAATGAAAATGATCTAATTTATTACACTTGTAATACTGACATTTTTTTCTGCCTCTCTCAGGTTCCAAACCAAGCCACTGAGGAGCTGTTGTGGATTGATTTGATAGGAGATGTGTGTAAGTGCGACACAGACTCGTTAAATTATACAATCTCTTCCAGCCCTTGTTACAAACAGTGCACAAAATATTTTTTATACTCAATGGTGTAACTCCCAAATGCCTGTAATTCTCTGTAAATTGGACTTTGGGATCACAGATAATAATTGGGCTGTTTTCTTTGATCTGGACACATCACAGTGCAGAAATACACCTCTTCAGTCTGCTGTACAGGCCCAGACTTGTGACCTTGTAATAGGCTTCTCATTCCAACATAATCAGTGATTTTCAGGCTATCTTCACAAAGACTCCTGCAATCATCTGTGTACAGAAAGCACAGGTGAGAGAACAGGACACCCACATCTCAGGGGCATTTTTGTCATTTTTGTACCACTAAGATATAACTGGATCTTCCTCTCCCCATCTGAGACCAATACATTAGAAAGAATAAATAAACATAACATCAGCGAACACACTATTGTCTTGAAGGCACTGTGTTATACCAAAACAAGAGAGTAAAACCAACAAAACCCTGTCAGGACTGTACTTAAGAAAGGTTAAAGCAGCCTTTTTCAAACCGATACACAGCAGTGCTTACAGTAAAAACAGAGTTTAATGGGTCCTTAACCATCTGGAGCTACTTCTTGTTTTTGAGACTGCAGCTACAGACCTGGATGAGTATACTGACACTGTAACATCATACATCAGTTTCTGTGAGCCAATTAAGACTCTCTGCACATACAATAACAACAAGTGTTGGTTCACAGTGAAGCTCAAACAGCTCTGTCATGCCACTCTTATAGGAGTGGGGACAGGATCCTGTATAACCAGTGACAAAGGAGATCAGAGTAGCAAGGAGTAACTAAAGACCCATCGTCAGGGTAGAGCAGGGGTGTCAAACTCAAATCACGGCCAAAATGGAAATTAAACCACAGTCACAGCTGCGGGCCAAACAGGATTAACATTTATTGAACAATCTAAAACTGACAATGATTTAATCAGAAATATGAACTTGAACAGACTGCAACAACTATTTACTCAATAAAATAAATTTGAAAAATTCAACATATTTCTTCCCTCAACAATAACATCAAGCCAGCATAATTTTTGTTGTAGCTTTTTTGCGTATTTCCTGCCGCAACTGCAGTCTGTCTTTTAATTCTTTGACAAACTGTTTTTCTTGGAGGCTAAATTTCGCATACTTAGCTCCGTGTTCCGTCTCAAAATGCCGACGCATGTTGTAATACACCACCGACACTGCTCCATGACACAAAAGACACACGGGTTTTCTCCTTGAACCAGAAATATATATTCGCTTTCGTTAAATTACCTTCCTTCTGCTTCAACCTTTCTCTTCTTGGACATTTTGGAATTAATTGTTAGCATTTCTCATTTCCACTTGTCAGGAAGTTGCCGGTTAAATGCTGAAGGCTAAACACTGCCATCTAGTGGCGGGATGCCAAATCTTCGCGGGTCCCGAAATCGACGTGCATTGCGGGAGATGTAGTTTATGGTCAGTGTATGTTTTCAATTAGTATAGACTTTTAAGACAACCATACGCATTTTACGCTTTCGAGGGAGACATAAAATGATCCGACGGGCCTTGAGTTTGACACATATGGTGTAGAGGAGCCTATGGAACATCACCTTTTACAGGAAACCATCGCCCCCTGCTGTGGACAGCCATCAACTAGCTGATGAAATGAATAAGTTTTATTGTAGGTTTAAAAGGCAGAACTCTAAACCACGTTCTCACCTCACCTTAGACCCACAACAAGTACCTGCTTCCCCCAGGACCACCTCTCTTCCCTTTAGCTCCCACCTCTGAGGGTCTGTGACAAAGATGTGTGTAGCCTTTTTAAAAAGCAATAGATCCAAAAGGTATCAGGGCCAGATGGTGTGACCCCCTCTTGCCTGAAAGTCTGTACCAACTAGTCAGGTCAAATTTTTACACAGATCTTAGTAGATCACTGGAGCTTTGTGTAGTCCTCTCCTGCTTCAAATGCTCCACCATCATCCCAGTTTCCAAGAAACCTTCCATCAGGGAACTAAATGACTACAGACCTGTTGCTTTGACATCAATAGTCATGAAGTGTTTTGAGAGGCTGGTGGTGGTCCACCTGAAGGCCATCACAGACCCCTGGCTGGATCCCCTGCAGCTTGCCTACCAAGCAAATAGGTCAGTGGATGATGTGGTCAATGTGGCACTGTATTACATTCTGTTACATCATGACTCACCAGGGACCTATGCTCGGATCCTATCTGTGGACTTCAGTTTGGCATTCAACACCATCATCCCAGACATCTTCTGCTCAAAACTAACCCAGCTCACTGTACTTCCTGCGTCAGCTCAGGAAGCTCAACCTGTCTCAGGAGCTGTCGATTCCGTTCTATAGAGGAATCATCGAGTCTGTTCTCTGCTCTTCCATCTCTGTCTGGTTTGGCTCAGTAACCAAAAAGGACATGAACAGACTCCAGCGGACAGTTAAAGTCTGCAGAAAAAAATCAGGGGCAGTTGGGCTGGAGTCAAATTCCTTGTATTTTTGATAATACTTGGCAATAAAGTTTATGCTTCTATTTCTGCTCATCTAGTATAACACCGGTTTGTCAGTCACTGTCTATTTAATCTATTCAAGTACTTAGGAAACCCCACTGAAAGAGAAGTTGCTATTGACAGTTAAAATGAGGACATGTAATGCAGTTCACAGTCCTGTGACTAAGTAAGCCCGGCTCTTCACAGGTTACGTCTGAAGCACACACACAGGCATATATTTGCACATACAACCAAAAACATGGTTGGCTTTGGCTCACTAGCCCAATACCAAGGTTAATGACTGTAAAATTGAGCCACATTTCTGGTTATGTTGTGAATGAATAATTCATGAATTCATATTTCATGGTGTTTCAGCCACTCTGAATGAAATGCTGTTTAGTGCTATGTGATTAAGAGAGTCCTGTTGAGTATTACAGTGCTGCATGCAGGAAATATTCACATTAATGCTGTCTGGATTCACACTAAGCATGCTGTTCCAGTTACATTTCTTTAACAAAAATATATTTTTCTTCCTTGGTCAAGCTGTTTTCTCTATCGCTCTTATCTCCTCTATTTAAACAAATCATGTAGATACATTTTGTTTAAACACAAGTTTAAAAAAGACACAAACT
>NW_018127914.1:1395050-1396965 GCF_001952655.1 Monopterus albus
AGTACACACACATGCTCCAGACCCATCAAGCTATGGGTTCAACTTTGCTGTAAAAGTCCTAGAGATATTTTCCTTTAATAAAACAAATCACATATTAATCAGATAAAAAATCCACAATAAAATCTCAAAAGTAAGAGCTGATTTTATGACTTGGTGATGGGATCCTGCTGAGGAAAAGAAGGGAAGAGAAGAGAAGAGAACAGAAAACACCACTGGGTATAGCTCAGCAAAGATAGTTCTGTTTTCACTTCTCTCTGAAAGAAGCTGTAATATCATGTGTCAGATGAATAAGCCTTAGGTGCAAAATAATAGCAGGTAAGCTAATAGGACTCTGTGAGATAAACCTAGTAACATCTAGTGTGTCGAGCAAACTAGATAAAAACATTTGTCATGAGATTAACGCAAGTACCATCTAGCCCTCCTTTATAACTGGCTGTGCAGCGCAAACTTGACATTTATACTGCAGTTTGTTGTCTCCTGTCACACCATTAGTTAACACTGGATGATGGTCTAATGCTGGAATGATGTACTTAAAATGATAGAGCTCCACAAAATGACTTCTCACCAATATGACAATTCACATACGTTTCAGTGAAAATGGATGAGAAGAGTGAGACATGTTTGCATTGTTCTACCTTCTGTATCATTTAATGCTACAATATTGGAAAAATACTCAAATGGAAGTAATTATGCATGCTGCCATATGTCTGTCAGGCAAATGTATATACTGTATTTCTTTAGCCTGCATCTACCCAGTTGGCAGCTGCTGCAATGAATGATAGAAAGTGATGGTGGTGCTCTTAAATTCTATGATAAGATGAACAAGAATACCACTGAATCACAAAAGAGACCTTCCAAAAAATTGGAAATCTCACTGATCACAAAGAAAAACAGGAGAGGAGGAACTTTAACAGGTGCAAACTGTAGATCCCTGTAAATAATACTTCACTAAAGAGTATTCAGAAATGTTTATATGACAGTTGTCCAGGCCCCTCTGCACCTAAGAGGAAAATGCAGTACATTTCATCCATGTGCTCTGTGTTTTATGAAGTTGGCTGTTCAGTTCACAATATGTATTACTAATTTAAAACACAGGAAAAGTGGAAACTCTACTTAAGTGCCATCACTATGCTGTGGTATGAGGTTATGCATGCTAAACTAACATGCATGTAATGTTACTGAGAAACCTGTTTTAACCATATTATGGCTATTGATTGTAAATATATAAATGCATAGGCATAAAGCATGGTCATGTCCGTGCATTAACAAACTCCATTTCTTTTTCATTTAATAGAACATAAAAATAAATCACTGAAATGCCATTTTATCCTCGCTGAACTCCAACCATAAAGCAAATTTTAGGCAAACATTATGAATTGAAAGTACTTGGTTACTGAGCAAGACCACATTCAAACACAAACAAATACACACACCAATAAATTACGCTCAATGACATCTCTTTATGGACTGTGCAGACAGATATATAAGCTTATGATAAATATGGTTATTCACTCAGTAGATAGACACTCTCTGAAACTTTAATGTAAATGATGTCAATAATGTTGTAGCGCTCCCTTAAATCTATGGCTGTGACATTCAATGGTTCAGGGCAGACTGAAATATTGCTGTACAAAGTCTAGACTGCTGTATATGTGTTTATATGTGCTGGTGTGTGTGTGTGTGTGTGATTTGTATGCCTTGCAAAAGGGATTGGAGTGCAGTCAAAGTGTTGGCAGGTTCGTGACCTTGGCTTTAGCAATAGATAAACAGTGACAGATGAAGAGTGAATACGTAAAAACTGAAACAGAAGTAAGACTGAGCAGCTGAAAAACAAAAGAAAAGATACGTGTTTGATACAGAAGATGGGCTGAGATAGTGGATGGTAGACAGTGAGAACAAACAACAGTGCATTAAA
>NW_018127914.1:1397062-1447083 GCF_001952655.1 Monopterus albus
GGAAAGAGGTGAGTGGCTTGTTGGTAGAGCTTTGTTGGCTCAATGATGGAGGACCTGTCGAACACACACACTCACATTGTGCAGTGCATCAGTGACTCCACAGCAAGGCTAGAGTTACTGATAATGTTGATATTTCATGCTGGTCTATGGGATGTGGTTTAAGGAGCATATGTGCACAAACACACACATACAAAGTCTCTTTCTCCCTCTTTTTTCTTTTTCGCATAAATCAGAAACACATATACATCTCACAAAGCCATCCACTACACCCACCCACCTTTACAGTTAATCTTGTGGGTGATGGAGCCAACACTCTGAGACATAAGTATTGATAAAACCTTTCAGGTTATTTAGGTTTGAAAGAAAAAAAAATCACATTTGAGGCTACTGTATATACATCCAGCTAAATATTTGATTTTTGCTTTTTTTTTTTTTTTTTTGCAGTGCACAGTATGACAGTTTATGAATGTCAAAAGTAGACATCACTGGCTTTCAATCATTACTGAATAATAGAGCAATAAATTAAGTATCTTTAAAATTAAGGGGATATTTACTAAGGTTTTGCAGCTCAATTTTTTGGCACTAAACAGTGAAATTGCATATGTTCATCTTTACTAAGGACGTGCGGTGGGGTTTTGCACTGAAGAAACAGACGAAAAGCCGCACCACGGGAATTTGTGTGTTTGGTCTCGGGCAATATACATTGTAAGGTGTTCCCATTCAGGGATGCAAACAGGGAGGAGAGAATAGAAAGTCACGCAAATAGCCCTCAGTGTCCGATTTACAACCACTACGACAGATGGTATTGCAGCTGAAACTTAACATCAGGAGAAAGTAGGTCCAAAGTCGCTGCTCTCAGCGTGGCAGCTGTTAGTCATCTGAGACCTTGTTGGAGTTAAGATGTTTCAAGAGGGAGATTGCGAATTGCCAGAGGAGAATGTCAAGGACCTTTAAAGGTTTCCAGGTCAATCCATGCTTGAATTACTGAAGGACGATGATTTGACCGGCAGAAGACTTTATGGCTGCCGTTCTGAAATCTGTTTGTTGATTTCTTCAATGATATTTACGTTCAGTTGCTGCAGACTTAAACTTTCTTCCACGCTTCCTCTTGGCCCACTCGTGGGCAACAGCCTAAAGGCACCAGATCCTAAGCAGAGGTGTATTCAAATTAACACAGCTGTGGCTGTGCTCATTTACATCATCAGTGTTGGTAAATATGCCACTAAACTGAAGATTTATGGTGCCACAATATTTTGCACATGCCAAAACATTTTGTGACAAGTTTAGCAAATATCCCTCTTAGTCTTTATTTGACAGTCACTATAGAGGAAAATGGGAAACATGGGAAGAGATAAAGTTATGATCATCATCTCCACAGAGGTCCTCTGCCCAGGAGGTGAATCGAGATGTTGCGGTACCAGTATGTGGTAGACACCCCAGTAGCAGTAAAATGTTGTTGCATTTGAAGATAGAGTGTATGAAACATATAAAATCCTCCAGTTTAGTTGGGCTTTATGGTCTTTTAATCACTATTTACAACACGGGAGGTACCTTGGTCTATAACCACATGGCAAGATAAAAAACTTCAGCACCTATTTTTAAGTTTTAAAATCTTTCCAGTGGTGTTTTTTATGCACATGTATACAGTTCATACACATTTTTCTCCCTCTTCGTCAAACACATGCTGCTGACTTACCTTTATAGTTGATCTTAAATCCTATAGATCCGACACTTTCATCCGACTGTAGGTGAAGCCACATCTGGTGGGTCATACTTACTATCAGGTCAGGAACAAAGCTACCTGATAGACTGGAGCACAAAATACAGTACTATTAAATCATTGTCATCATAATTGCCATTATATAGAGTATAATTTTCATCACTGCAATCACAGCCACAATCAAGTTCTCAAGTGCTGCTCTGAGTGTGAACAAATTGCTGGATAATATTGTGCTGGCATTTAATGCTTTGGTTTGGTTTTGCAGGATGTTGCCCCAGGAAAGCAAATTACTCAGAGTACACTCATACTATCTGGCCTTTTTTCAGACTGCCAGCAATTTTTGGACATGGAAGTTAAGTAGTGGCCATCTGCAAATGAATCGTTTTGTAAAGGCACCTCATCTGTTATCCATATGGGCACTACTGAGCATTTCCAAAACTCAACAGCAGTCCGTTTTTTAAGGAGAGCACACATAGTGCAGACAATCTGACTAATTGAAACAAAGAAGGTGGAGGGTTTCATGCTAGCTGGCAGCTAACGGTTTATATCAGGGGCCAGAATGAAAATGAACAAAGCCGAAGAAAAAAACTCGGTAGCAGTCTTTTACTTTGATTATTTAAATTTTATGTGAAACATGTTAACCATGTTGTGAAGCATCTGATAAACTTAATATAAGGTAGCACTGCTGCTAATGAGGGCAGCTTGAACAATGCATGTTGCACCATCTGCTTTATCACATTCTGAAAGTTTCTGTATCCAACCTTCAGGAGTTTATAGTGCAAAATTACCAAGGTGAAGCTGTTTTGTTGCCTAATGAGCTTGGTATGACAGACCCCAGTGAACCTAACATGCATGAATCTCAAGAAAGCTTTGAATGTGTTTTTAGTTTACTACCACTTTTAATTAAATTACTTTAATTATTTGACTCTGGAAAATAGTTTTTAATGTATTTTTTGCAAGCCATGTGACAACCACCATCATGCATGTTGGCACTGTTAGAGGCACGATAGAGTGCAAGATTTGCATTTGCAACATTTATACGGGAAATACATAATAGGGCAGTGTGATACTTACACTTGCAGTATAGTTGTAGGATCTCCCACCTCCCCTCCATCCCCTATAGTCAGAGTGTCATAGGCTATCTCCAAGTCAAACTCTTCAAAGTTGATCTGGATTACCTACAGCAAACGCAGAAAACACAGGCGTATGTATACATGTCAGCTCTAAGCTACATCCAGCTCAACCCAGTCACTTTTGATCAGTGAGTGTTATTTAAAATTGAGGCTACAAAAGCAGAAGAAGAAGAAGCTAAAGATGGAGAAGACAGAATCTGAAAACACACATATTAGAGACCTCAAAACCTTACACTATATGGTAATGTTTATTGAGCCCAGTTTAAGAACCATCAGGTTAGAGGATGTACAACTGTGCCATAATATCTACAAAGGGCTATTGGGAAAACAAACAAATAGTATTACAACTTTTTTTCACGTAATGCCAGCCTTACACCTAACAGCATGTCAAGAGATTTTAATGTCGCAGACAAATTTCCCCTGTCAGAATAAAATCAAGAGTTTTATACTAACTTTTATATAGTCATGTCATGCATAACACACACACACCACATTAATTAATAATTTTTTCCCCAGAGTATAAGATTTTTTTATGCTGGCTATGAGACATGACTTAAGACAGGACTTTTAAGTCTGACACCCTCTCACATCTAAAGACAGTGTGTCATTAGTCACACAAAGTTTTAGTCATAGACTGATTCTGCAAAGAATGGAGATCTTGCAGGGTCACTATTTGCAAGACTGTAACTAGATTTCTCTTGAAACTACTTCCAAAAACAAAAGCAGCATTTGGCTACAGCTGTACTTGTGTGTGCAGTGTTTTGCTTGGAAAAAACAGCCAAGAATTAAAAGAGTAGACACTGTAGAATGTGGACATGGCCCTGGCTGACTGACAGGGGACAGAGAGGTCTGTCCACCTTTTCTTTTTCTCCATTCAGCTAAACAGGCTGAGGTAAATAATACCACCGACACCATGGAGTATAGATTTACAAAAATGATCTACAAATATGAATGTCACAAACTGCATCTTTAACATAACATTGCCCTCCAATAAAACCAACCATCATGTTTTTATTTTAGACCTTCGCCTATGGCCATATAAAAGACATTTTTCTTTTATCAAAGGTGAATCATTAAAATGCATTAATGCAACACACAGTGTGGTTTGATTTTATTCAGCATAGCATGAGGAACAAGGAGGATATGAGGAGCACCTTCTGCACTGCACTCCAGGCTGTGAGAATCAGCACCCAGCTCAAAACTCCAAACAGGAATTATTAAACCAACTCTTTCTGTTTCATCTCAGACCAGAGAGAAACACATTTGGCAGAGGAGAATAGAGAAAAGGAGAGGGGAGGAGGAAGATAAGAGAGAAAGAGAAGGGTACATACACAGAGCACAGGAAAAAGATGGAGGCAGATGGAAGATGGGAGGAAAAAGGAGGAGGAGGCAATAGCAAGGAGTGGGGGGCGTAATAATGAGGAGATCTTTGATGCTAGCAATGTTCAGTGTTAGAATATTTCAAGCCAGAATTCTGACTTGACTCTCAGGGGGAAGCTGAAACCTCACTCTGCCTATCCTCCTCTTCCTCTTTCCTTGTGAAGAATTTTCAGATTCCTAGATTCAATATTCTGCTGGAGGACATCAAAAAATATCCAGTACCATAATGAAGGTCTGAGCCTCCTGCATGCTGGTGTGTTAACAGTGTGCATAAATATACTCTGATTTGCTCTTGTTCATGAGGTTAATTTTTATTTCTTTCACATCTGAAAGCTCAGTAAGTTCTTTATGTAGCTTGTGCCAGCGGAAGCAGACTTAATTGATGTAGCAAGACCAAAATAAAAGTAAGCGAGACGGAACGGATCAGCACCACCTGATGTGTCCAGAAAGGAGTTAAACAAGCGGGGCTAGAAAGATGAAGCGGTGATCTGCCCATTGTTCACAATGCTGACTGAGTCTTATCAGCATGTAAGGCGGCAGATTGGA
Source organism: Monopterus albus (assembly GCF_001952655.1). NCBI lineage: Eukaryota > Metazoa > Chordata > Actinopteri > Synbranchiformes > Synbranchidae > Monopterus > Monopterus albus. Next base: position 1,401,842 of record NW_018127914.1, read on the forward strand.
TTAAAGCATTACCTCCAAACCTTCTAAACTCTCGCTGGCAAGCAAACACATACACACAGAGAGGCTCAGACAGACCAGCACTCAAGAACACACACAGAAGTATACTCACTTACACAGACAGACGCAGCTTTGTGGAGATTAATGTGTCTATTTTCGTGATAACACAGTCACAATTTTCACATTTATCACATTATCCCTATGAGCCTAAGGCAGACACTCGATACAATAGCAAGCCTGACAATAAATAACATTCAGCATTATAGTATATACTTTCATTTCTTGTGGCAAAACATTTTTGTATATTTATGCTTTGTAAGCTCACTTCCCTAGTTATCTTAGTGGGGCTACTATTGCAAGAAATATAGCAGGTATAAGCAAATAGTGCAGGCACACAGAGTAGAGATTATATTCCAAATAGCACATTTTGAAAATGATGGTTCATATAGAGATTTAGCGTTACAGGTGACTTTTTTTTTTTTTATTCTAATGTAATACCAGCAAAGTAGATGCTGCCCTGAAACACAGTCCAAAGGTCACCTCAGGTGTCGCCAAATCCACTAAAACAAAGCAACCTTTGGAGTAACATATCAGGAAGTGATGTTGTATTTGAACCTGTCACTGAATTATTTTTGGGGCCATCAGAACTGTAATTTGAAAAGTAAATATGTGTTTGAATGGTTTACATGCTACACATTATACCCTTCTGAACCTTGGCCTATACATTGATAAAAAAACAAAAAAACCTAGAAAAAAACTGCCTAAAAGCAATGAAAGCATCGACAAATGGAAACATTTGCTGACCAAATAAATGGGACAACTACTGAGTGAGTAGCATGCAGTGTAAACTCCTGGAAATAAAGTTTGTTAGTGGCTTAGTTGGCTCAGTAATTGAAATCATCCAGTGGTAACTGGTTCTGTGACAGGAAAGAGACCAGCTATGTTTGCCCATGCAGTTTATAAAGACAGAGAAGGGCCTGCATGTTTAACTGATGGAATCTGGTCTATCTATCGCCTTGTATACATCCTTTACAAAACACCCCGATGCCACATCAGCACTGATGACACAGCATTAAACACACCTCAGATAACATTCCACTGACAACATGTGTGTCTGTGACTGCTGGACTGAAGACAACTTAAATGAGAACCTCATTACTGACAGTGTGTGGGTTAGTGCTTAGCTGTGTGTTCTGTATCCCTTTTAGTGAACTATGTGTGTGTGTGCGATAGATGAAACTGAACACCCTCCATATTAGTCCTCTCCTCTAATTCATTTGTGCTCGTGCAAACCTCCATCTCCCTCTCCCTCCATGTATCTCTCCTGTCTCTCTCTATCTTCCTTTCTCTCGCTCTGTCACCCTTTCCAACTGGCTGCTGCATTCCTTCTTTCCATCCAGCTTTGGCTTTTAGCCAATGAGGTGATAGAATTGGATTTCTGCTTGATAAAGCACTTCCTTAGTGGGTGGGAGAAGCTCCACCCTATGCATACCATAATAACATCTAGGGACATCTTGAAGATGCAGTTACTGTAGAAATATCTGAAATACTTTGCAAGCAACACAGTCAGTGATGTAAAGCGGGCACAGACAGGGCTGGCGGATAATAGATCGTCTGTGACAGTATTATAGTAAACCCTCTGCCACCCACTCCCCTTGAACGTGCTTATGCCTAGATGGCATAAATTGTGTGTCACTGTGAGAAGACTTGGGCTTCAGTTGATGAAGACTGATGGTTTAAGCCTGGTGCAAAATTGTGTTTTTCTCTTACTTTTGTTTCACTGTGCTGAATCCACCAAGTGTTTCCGTTTTGGAAACTGAGGAATCTGTGGATAAGGCTATGTATGGCTTTTACTGTTGCTATGTGACTACTGTACTGAAAAATGCATTGCTCTTTTGGTAAATATTGAACATCTTTAACCTGAGCCCTATAAAGTGCTATGCTGTTTGTTCTGTCAAGAAGATGCAGGAGCATGCCATTTTAATGACTAACAGCATGCAAAAGAAGCCAGCGCAGTGACTTTTTTTGTTTTATGATTTCTCCGTTGTGGCTTCAGTGTCGATGTCTGATTTCTGTAGGCATTCAGGAATCAACTGCCTGTAAATTAACAAAAAGAAATTTCAACCAAAAGTGTAACTTTCCCTTCTTACTGAATGCCATAATGGTATTAACTTCAAATGTAACATGGTGTGTGCTGCAGTAGTCTGCTTGTACGGGTTATGCGATACCTTGCGGCATGTAAATGGGTATTAAGTTACAAAGGGCAAGTTTGTATTTAATGTTGTAATTTTACATGAAAGTATAAACAAGCATTGCACATGTGCTAGCTGTATTAGTGAACTAAGAAAACAACTGGATGCATCCCCTAGACATGAGTTTGCCACAAATGCCATCATATCTCACACATCACAAGCAAATAATGTGAATAAAGTACTTTGACAATCACATATGGATATGATAAATGAATAATCTAAATGATGGGGAAGTGAAGAGAAGACAGTAGTACAGTAAGAAATATTTTTTCAGAGAAAAGAATGAGTTGAGAAGTTCTGTAATAGCCATCCTGTCCCACTATACCCAAGGTTAAATGAGAACAGGAGAGAATGAATTGGCTCTAAAGGCTCATTCTGCCAAAACTAAATGAAGCAATAACATCAGAGAGCTATAGAACCTCATTAACACTTAGCCTGACAGAGAGGGAGCAGAGGGATGAGGAGACAGAGAGAAAGAGAAGGATGGAAGCGACAAAGAGACAAAAGGAGAAGAAGGGGCTTGTCATAAAAACCCTGGGTCACTTTACCTTTGAGTATGAGAAGAAGGCAGAAGGAAATGTAGAATATATGTGGGAATGAGTGTAATGGACAGTGATACAAGTTAAAAAGTGAAAAACAGATTTTTTTCCCCCTCAAGTGCCCTCCTCGTTTCCCTCCCTATGTTCTCTTTCTCCATAGTAATTTGATGGTTTCAGGCTGAGCTCTTTAATGAAGAATCTGGGTAATTCTGAGGACAGAGCCTCTGGGAGTCCAGGAGGAGGAGGGATGGGCAGTATAAAAAGAAGGATGAGACAGAGAGAATGAGAGAAAGGGAGTGCAGAATGAAATACGGCGAGACATGTACAAGCAATAAAAAAAAAGAGATGTTCTGCCAGTGGGAGAGGCAGGCTCAGTTGGGACTATTTCCTCCCTCTGAATGTGTTACGCTTCTCACACTGCCACCGTCTTCCTCTCTTCACCTCAGACTCTTTTGCTCTTTTCTGGATACAGTACCTGTTTGTGTATGTTGCTGCTTTCTTCTCTCAGGAGATCAACTGACCAATCACTAGCCCGCTAAGATGTCCCCTACTCTCTCATCATCCTGCTAATTGAGGACAGCTTTCTACTATCAATACACCAGATTGTCGGTTCAATTCTAGCATTCTTGCCTGTTACCTGTTGTTTTCCTGCCAACTCCCCACTGTTTGTTTCCTTCTGCCAGCCTGTTTTTGAATCTAGTAAATTACCTTGAGATGTGTCTCAGAATCTGCAGTTTCCTATTACCCCTAATCACTCGAACCATGTATTTATAAACCACTATAAACTAGCAAACACAACACTAAAAAACCTTTTACTCAAGAGTTCATCAATATTATTATATTACAGTGGGTATGGAAAGTATTCAGACCCCCTTAAATTTTTCACTCTTTGTTATAGTGCAGCCATATGCTAAAATCATTTAAGTTCATTTTTTTCCTCATTAATGTACACACAGCACCCCATATTGACAGAAAAACACATAATTTTTTACATTTTTGCAGATTTATTAAAAAAGAAAAACTGAAATATCACATGGTCATAAGTATTCAGATCCTTTGCTGTGACACTCATATATTTAACTTAGGTGCTGTCCATTTCTTCTGATCATCCCTGAGATGGTTCTACACCTTCATTTGAGTCCAGCGGTGTTTGATTATACTGATTGGACGTGATTAGGAAAGCCACACACCTGTCTATATAAGACCCTACAGCTCACACTGCATGTCAGAGCAAATGAGAATCATGAGGTCAAAGGAACTGCCTGAAGAGCTCACAGACAGAATTGTGGCAAGGCACAGATCTGGCCAAGGTTACAAAAAAAAATTTCTGCTGCACTTAAGGTTCCTAAGAGCACAGTGGCCTCCATAATCCTTAAATGGAAGACATTTGGGACGACCAGAACCCTTCCTAGAGCTGGCCGTCCGGCCAAACTGAGCTATCAGGGGAGAAGAGCCTTGGTGAGAGAGGTACAGAAGAACCCAAAGATGACTGTGGCTGAGCTCCAGAGATGCAGTCGGGAGATGGGAGAAAGTTGTAAAAAGTCAACCATCACTGCAGCCCTCCACCAGTCGGGGCTTTAGGGCAGAGTGCCCCGACAGAAGCCTCTCCTCAGTGCAAGACACATGAAAGCCTGCATGGAGTTTGCTAAAAAACACCTGAAGGACTCCAAGATAGTGAGAAATAAGATTCTCTGGTCTGATGAGACCAAGATAGAACTTTTTGGCCTTAATTCTAAGCGGTATGTGTGGAGAAAACCAGGCACTGCTCATCACCTGGCCAATACAGTCCCAACAGTGAAGCATGGTGGTGGCAGCATCATGCTATGGGGGTGTTTTTCAGCTGCAGGGACAGGACGACTGGTTGCAATCGAGGGAAGGATGAATGCGGCCAAGTACAGGGATATCCTGGACGAAAACCTTCTCCAGAGTGCTCAGGACCTCAGACTGGGCCGAAGGTTCACCTTCCAACAAGACAATGACCCTAAGCACACAGCTAAAATAACGAAGGAGTGGCTTCACAACAACTCCGTGACTGTTCTTGAATGGCCCAGCCAGAGCCCTGACTTAAACCCAATTGAGCATCTCTGGAGAGACCTGAAAATGGCTGTCCACCAACGTTTACCATCCAACCTGACAGAACTGGAGAGGATCTGCAAGGAGGAATGGCAGAGGATCCCCAAATGCAGGTGTGAAAAACTTGTTGCATCATTCCCAAAAAGACTCATGGCTGTATTAGCTCAAAAGGGTGCTTCTACTAAATAATGATTTTTTTCCCCAAAGACTGAAAGACTTGATAATCAGTAATGCAACTCTTTAATTAAATTTATATTAGAGGTGGTTCAAGTACAAACAATCTGACCCTTATCTGAAATAGGTTGAGACATATGCAAAAAAAAAGTATGAAGCTGCAGAGGAAAAAAGGCCTCATGTCCATAACCCAGTGAAAGTTACAGTGGTTGGTGCAGATGATGTGTCTATATCAGCTGTCGGTCGGTCTTGAAAATGGAAAGTGGACAAGACAGGGGACCCGCCAGCCTCTTTTCGGTCTGCTACTGGATTTACTGAGAATATTCACTGAAAAATGAGACGTGAGTGGTGTGTTCAGGTCCTCAGAATAACTGCCTGTCTGTCAGCAGGACAGCGGCTGGACAAACCACAGTGACTGACAGCAAAAATATAAATAAGCCAGAGGGGAAATAATAAGACCTGAACCTTAAAAACATAGTGGATCCAGGGGTGACAGCCAGTGTCAATTGATGCATTTTATATAATGGATTTCTATCTGTTTCATGACACGCGCATAAAAAGTGATGGATAAAACAATATTAACTTGCAATCCTGGGTACATCCATACTGAATGGGAGAGTTTTCTCTAGCAGATCTTGTTTTGCGCCCAAGAGTGTGAACAAACTCATCGTCTTGCAGAAATAATAGAAAATCGAATGAATAGTGTTGTTTTGAAACAGTGTGCGTTTGGGTTATGATGCACTTTGTGTTGACAATGAAGAAGTGTTTCTGTTCATTATATTCTTTTATATTATATAACTTTTTGCCAAATAAACAAACAGTATGTTGAGTGGCAGTGCCTTCCCTCTGCTTTACCAAAAACGTACAGAATCAAAAACCATGATGCCAAAACCGTGATGTAACCCAACCTGTGAACTATGTAAACCGTTCTTCTCCTAATGAATGTGCACTGAAATGTATCATACTTACTAGTACAGCTCTTCCTGGAATAATTGTCAAAGTTCCTAATACTTAGGTTGCTCTTTTAAACAATAATCTTTGTCACTTTAACATTTCTAAATTTGATTTCTCTGGATTTTGGGAAAACTTTAAACTGACTGATTAATACTTTGGGTGAATTCTGTTAAAATGGACTAGAAAGCAATGACACTTATCTGATGGCAGTGAGACAAGTCCGACAGTACCACAGAAACTAATCCACGAGCATGAATTTCTTCACAGGTGTCCCACATGAACGCAACATTTTGCCAAGACAGATGAAAAATGATTGAAGATGAGCCAAACTAGAGGAGTTGCCACTCTTTGTCACTCTTATCGCTTTCTCTTGCTTTATACTGTATCATAATCTGGCACTTTAAATTGGATCGATACATTAATACGCCTCCATCTTACACAAATTTTTATTAATGTCTGAACTTATAGTCAAGAGGCAGAGGGGAAGGCAGAAAGAAGGATGACATGCAACAAAGTTCCTCAGCCAGACTTGAACTAGGGGTGTTGTGATTTATGTGGTATGTTTCTTAGCCCATAGGCACCATGTTTTAGTTTCTAAATGCTTGTCCACATTCTTCAAGTCAGGTACTGTACAAATTTACAAACCTGTGGGGACCTCTAGTTTGATGTAGTGTTATATAAGACGTATGCTAGGTGGTGCAAGGACATATATAATTGGGTGTGGTGCATGACATGTACTCGACTTGGTATGCAGCATTACTGTATATAATAAGGTACTATCTGTAAAGCCTGTAAAGAGGAAGAGCTATAAAAATGACAGTGTAGCTTCAGGTGATCTGATTTTCATTTAAGTCTATGTGTTTGGCAATATCCATTATCATACATAATGTATACACATTAATTTTCAACTTTTTGCACACATCACACTTGTACAGTACTGTTCACATGCCCTCGACAGAGTGCTAAGGGGCATTAGTGCTGTAGCCTTCAACATACATACACATTGCTGTCTTCACTAGGGAATGTATTGCTCTAGGCCAAAAGCCAGTAGCCTTGAGCAGTGATAGTGACAGTTGTGTGTGAGAGAGAGTATAGGAGAGGTCTTGAGCAAGAGCACAGCAACAATGTGTGTGCATGTGTGTGCATTTGAGCATACATGTACTGTATGTAAACATGTGTTTATATGTGCATGTGAGTGTTCACATATCCCTCCCTGGATGTGCATCCCTACGGTGCTGACGCAGATATTGCCACTGACGACAAAGCGGTCACCACAGTGACCCTGAGTGGAATAAGGATGCGTCTCCTGAATATCAATTAGATTTCTCCTAGGACATAAAGCAGCCAATCGCAGCAATCCATCTGACCTTTGGCCTGTCATCTAGCCCTTTACAGGATTAACCAATCACACAAAATAGGACACCGATATGCTCTGATTAGCATGTAATTTACAGCCTCCTATATGAATTATTACCAACACATTTCAATTAAGTAAAAATGCAGCTAAACTAACTTTGTAAATGCCTCTAAGAACTGCTGTGTTATACAAATTAATATTACATTGAATGCATAAAATTCAAATCGAGCAGAGCCTAGGAGCTAGTTCAGGAAGGAGAGAGGAGCACTCACACATCTCATCCTCCAGACACTGCAACATACTGCATATTCAACACATCTTTTACAATAAGGCAGACTTTAAAATGGTATGCAGTCCCCACTCTTGCTCTGCTAGTGCTGCTGTTGCTTATTTAACATTTCATAAGCCTCCCTTCCACCCCATCACTCACCTGTGGGCTTTCAGTTCACCTTTTGGTGGGAGTTATTGCTTCTCTGTGTTCTCTGTGTTTAGCTTGGGTGCATTTGAGGGGAGTAACTTGACACTAAGCTATGTTTTAAAGCAATAAATGGTCATAGCAATATGGTCTTATTGCATTTAGTAAAATTATTAATAGTGATGTACTGTAATGAACAACAGCAAGAGGAATTTGAGAGTTTGTTTGTCAGAGACAAACAAAGAGACAAAAGGGACAGAGAGAGACAAAAGGGAGAGGGAACATGATTTACCTTATTGGGATTTGAAGCAGTAATTATCCACACACACTGAGCATTGCTCTCATATTGAATTGGGAAGTTGGGAGATGTAAAGGTTCCTGACGGACCTTGAAGATTACTGCCACATGTCTTCACTGTGAACAGAAAAAAAAAAAAACATAATGCCATTGTTATTAGTAGCAACTGTAGAATTACAAGTAGTATTAACAACAGCAATTGTATACTGCTGAGTCACCGCACAACAACAGAGAGACAATTACTTTTATAATTAACCCATTTAGGTAATGCTTACCCAGAGATTCCCAGAATAAATCCAAGAGCAAAATATAGCACTTGTGGGTCACAGTAGAAGTACAGTAAAGAACAATTAAAAGTGACACTAATACAAACGCATTACAAAAGAAGGAGTGGTGACAGGGAAGGGGAGAATATAGGAGAAGTCTCCAGAGCCGAAAAGAACAGGAAGAGCAACAGAAGGTCAGTTAGATATTATTGATACTGTCAGCAACATCCCTCTGGATAGCAGTACTTAATTGGAAGCTATTGGCTGTGAAATACCACAGGATTAGCCAGAGCTGCAGTATTGACTGATAAAGAAACTCACTAGAAATTTACTCTCAACATCTAGTGAAACTCAACAACTTCAAACTACTAGCTGGGTAATAATTACATTCCATCTTTAATAGAAGCGAAGTATCTACGCAGCTTGGGACAACACATTATATATCACAGGGTGGCTTCCATCTACTCGAGCACTGAAGCTTGATTGGTTGACCAGAGGTGTAAAAGTATACAACCATGTCTAAGCGGATTATTTATGCAAATCCATAGATGTATACTATTATATGTCAACACTTGTGCCTGGAAGTCATATAAACTGATAAACACTTGTGGTGACGCTAAACTCAGAGGGGTGTTGAAAATGACACATGCTAGTGTTTCGATAAACCAACTAAGCCTTTATTAGGTTGTGTGTTCTGACTGGATGTGATAGAAAACCTGCTTGTCTGTCCTTGGGTCGTCCTGTTAGAGTTGGGAGGTAATTTTCTGGTTGGTTTGAAGCAGCGTTTGTTCCTTAATTAGTTTGTTCAGCAGTAGGCCACAGGAACGCGTACAGTTAACAGGCGCACATACTTAAACACCCACACACAAAACAAAAGCACATAAGCATGAATGCTTCTCTGGTCACATTTTACAAATAGGCACGTGGGCACATTCAGTCACACATTCAATGACACAAGAAATAAATACTCTTAACTTTGCCAAATAATAGACTTGTATACACACACAGTGTCATAGGAGACTTGCGTGTGCAAATACATTCATACATCCTCATCATGCAGCGGTGCCTGCACAAAGTATTGGGTGGGGGGGCACAAAAGGTTACAAAGCACAGAGGAATTTCAGCCTACATGTGTTAATAGAAAGGTAAAGATAGTATATCATAATGTAAAATAAATTGCATATAGTGTTTAATTCCTTCATATTTGATATTTTTATAAGTATCGCCCATTCTTTGAATCATAGTCTTGAAATGAAATTATATTTAAAATGTCAAACATTGTACAAGTGGCTATAATTCTAGGAGTATCTGTATTGTATAAGATAAAATAATGAAGTGGGGGCGCCATTGTGATCATGCACGCACAACGCTGAGAACTGCATACTTAACAGTACGTAGACTTTCTCACACAAACGCACACTTGCTGCTAATGCCACTGTGATTAGTTTTCAGAATGACGAGGAAGGACAAGTAAAACAATCATACCACTGCATGTTAAAGTGTGTGTTACTTTGTGTGTCTAATGGGGTGTGTTTGTGAGGTGTCTTAGGTGTCAGAACTCCTTTGTGATTCTGTCTGTGTCTCCTGGACCTCTCTCGACTGAACCGAGTTGATGCTTGTTGCATGAACCTCGATGTGTCTTCAGTTGACTGTGTCTTATGTTCAGCTCAGTGCAATTTATACAGCCACACTGATGGATACAGAGAGATGAGGTCTGTGTGTTTCACATGAGAAATTTATTTGTCTGCATACAGTATCTCAAAGAGTGTGTGTGAGTCATAGTAACAGTGTGTGTATGTGTGTGGTGACAGCTCAATCAGTGCGACCTGAACGAACAGCCAGCCCATCGACGTGCCAAAAGCAGAATGGGCACAGTGTTGCTATAGCGATAATGCAGAGAGAGTTATCGCCAGAATTACCAGAGGAGTTAACATCCCATAATTTATATTAAACTCCATCCGTCTCGGCCTGCGTGTCTCTCGTCCCATCTTTCTCTGTGCTTTTTATTCATGCTGTCTTGGTCCCTCTATCAGCCATTGTCAGTAGTTTTTTACATTACACTCTCACCATTTTCTGGTTATGTTTGTCTGTCTCTTCTTATCAGAGGTGTTGAACTCATTTACTCATGTACATTAATTACTCTTAGTATAATGACTTGTACTGTCATTCTTTTTGGACCCAGGTATGGTACTTTTTACTACTGTAGTGCACCCAGTTGATGCAGCAAATCAAAACAGACTCAGGATGCAGGTGTAAAAGTCCCGACTTCAGAACGGGGGAGAAAACCCACACCTGACCATCAGGAAACGAATATGCAAGGAATTCCTCCAACGAATTTAAAGCCCCAGAGCCAAAAAGATTTTGTCTTTGTGAAATGAATCAACATCTCATCCCCCAGTTTGGAACACACATACACAAACCCATTACACTCTTACAGTATCTGGATACTCCCAAGTTGAACCTAAACCTCACATACTAGCACAATAATAGACTGTCAGGAAAAGACAGGAATTCTGCGAAAACCCTTTAGACCCTCCAGGTCTAAACCATAAACCATTCTGCATGCTGGCAGACTGAAAAGATTCCATGTTGGACATATATTCCAAAATCTGTATGAACTAAGGACATAAATGTTACCCAGCTTATGTAATATGTCTGATAAGTGATTTCAGGATATTTATTCCAATTTATCTCCATCCCATGTAATTCCAGCTAAATGTATCCATGATGTACAACACTAAGTCACCATCAACCATTTATTTAAAGGGTAGAGTTCTGTCACTAAGAGTCTTTACTGTGGATCCTGTCTCCATCACTTAGACTACGTTCACACTGCGGGTCTTAATGCTTTTTTTGCTGAAATCCGATTTTTTGCGCTGTTGTTCACACTGTCATTTAAATGCGACTGCCATCTGTCTCATGTGTGAATGGTATACGGGCCTGAAGTGACCCGCATGCGCAAAAGAGGACGTGACGTCAGACGCAGCGTACTGTGTTTGCGGAAATAAAAATGGGTGTGGCTCGTGATAGCATGTGCGTAGCGATGTACCTGACAATTTGCAATCGAAATAAAGACATAATAATAAGAATATCAAGAAGAAGGAGAGCACAAATATTGCTGATGGCCTTTTGTGGAGCAGTGGCTGCTACCTCTGTACAGAGGAATGTGTGGGTGCGGAGTCGGAGCCAGGGCTGGTGGGCTTCCGTGAGGGGCTTCACTGACACAGAATTCATTAATAATTTCCAAGTGACAAGGGAAACGTTATTACCACCTGAATCACCGTTGTCTGCCATTTTTTATTACCCCTCGCCTCCTCCAGCGCAGAATTGTGACGTCTGTCACATTTCAATGACATAAAAATTGCATGAAATGCAACCTGACGGTTCAGACTGAAGTCGCACTGCAAAACATCAGATACGTATCCGATTTAGGACCACATATGAAAGTGGCCTGGGTCAGATTTGAAAAAATCGGATTTGTGCTGTTCACACTGTCATAAGGAAATCAGATATGGGTCGCATTTGGGCAAAAAGATCGGATTTGAGTCACTTCACCCTGCAGTGTGAACGTGGTCTTATTGTATTCTTTTTACTCAATCCATATTATATTGTATTAGTAGAGTAGTAGATTAATAAAATTAAGCCAAATCTAAGGCCATGTTCTTGTTTTCTTTGTTATAGTAAAAGAGCAGAGGTCAATGTCCTGAACAATTCATTCTTTTGTTAAGAGACTGACTGAATTCATTACAAGAGCGTGATTAAAATACAAATAATATAATACATTTACAAGATGTTTTGTTACAGACAAAAAACTGAGGTAGTTCAAATTTGCCCTCCTGTACTCAACTCGCTGCAAGAGTAAAATTTGACTTAATGACTGCTTCAGAAATAATTTAATCATTTAATATAATGTGCATTAATACTGTATATCACCGACACAGACATTTTTTTTCCAAATAATGACAATTTAATTCATTACATTTGGCTGACTAGAATTTTGCTCTGTTACACTAAACATGTGGTATTCAATACTTGTTTATTTACACAAAGCAAGTTTGGTAACAATTCTCTGTGCACAGTTTGAAATGGAAATAGTGTGCAGCTTTAAGTGAGATTTTGAGCACGGGGCTACTACTTGTAGAAGAGTATTTTCATCATGACAACCTCTTTGCCTGCCTGTCAGTCTGTGTAACTTCGCAGCCCTCTGTATTGCTTTCTCCCCTCATCATCATTATTTGTACTGGCACATGCAGTGGTATAGAGGGCTTAGAGCCAAAAGGGCCACACGGCCACTGAAGTGATAATGAATTATAAATCATATTAAACATTTTGATGAGCACTATCTGGTGCTAAAAGCATAATGTTGGAATCAAAAGCAAGATCAACTGAATGCTTTAGGCATGGACCACAGTGTGTGTGTGTGTAAGTGTAACAACATATCCTCTTTTGACTTTATATATTCAGAACAACTGGATTCCCCCAGGATCCTCTCTCATCTCACGCTATATTTTGCACAAACGTGCATAACCACATAAACCGTTGGGAGGCGGACCAAAGTTAAATGCTGTTTCAGGCGAGGAGTACATTGCCAAAGTCTGAGTTCTCGCTCGCAGTGCTCCAAAGTTTTGTTTTATGGCTTCAGAGCATAACTAACGCATCCTATAAGCACTGCGAAGGTTGCTGTGAGAAATGTTTTGAGTCTGAATTTTAATGCTGTTCAGCTTTGCAGTGTCTTGCCTTTGTTCTCCATTCTAGCATAGCAGAAACTCATAAGTGTTTCCTTTGGTCTGATCTCAATGATTATAACTCTATTGCTTTCTCAGCAGGATGGCCTTTGTGGTCAGTGAGTCATCCCCCATGGAGGGCTCAGGTTCAATCACCCATACAGCAACAGCTGCTACAGCATGCCAAGGACACTTAACCTCTGCCTGTTGCAGCCTGACCCTGTGGGTAGGTAAATCGAACAGAACATAAAGCTGAATCATATGAATGAGTTTTCAAAAGTACACAATTCATGGGCTGACTCGGAAATGGCACGCTACTGGAACAGTGTTGTCCTCTTGGTGAAAATGCATATTTGGTCTCAGTGCTGGTTTGTTACTCAGGTTTAATCATGATACACATTTACCATTACATGGACCTGCAAACACAAGAATCAATCAGTGGTGTGCTCTACGGGCACTGCATATAATATACCAGTCCATTAGAAAATGCCTACAAGCCATAAGAGAGGTGATTTAAAAAAAAAAGGTTAACTTTATGATGGTAGTTTCTCTATCAAAGGAACTTCATGATTAAAGTAAATGAATTATTAAAGGACCATCCTCATAAAAAGAAAATTCTTATTAAAGTACCTCTGACAGGGATGATGTGTAACCAACTAGACAGTCAAGCTAAAATGAAATCCTCAAATCCTGACTTTAATACAAGGGTTAAAGGGTATCTCTATTTCTCTATCAGTGACACGGATACAAATATTACTTGTCAGGCTATGCCATGCCCATTTTTAATTACAGGCACCCCTTGTCTGAATTTTATCTGACTATTTTTATGGCAATAAAAAACTCATATGCGAGTTTGGATGGAAACAAAACAAACTTATATATGAGTGAAATACACTTCAACCAAATCTTTGTTTTTTTGGTGAAAAATGTTGTTTTTTTTTTATTCTTGTGGTTACACTGAGGCTTAGATCACAGTGTTGAGTCAGATTAGACATCAGACGTTTCTGCAGGAAGGCCGAGCTGGCTGTTTTAATAAGCTGCCTACAGGAGCAGACAGACTGACCAATGGACATAGAGGATGATTGATGACATCATTAAGCTGGCACACAGTGTTCCATTGGCTTTCGCTCTGGTTAGAGATTTAATGGGTACACACACACACACACACACACACACACACACACACACACACTCACACAGACCTAAACACACACACAGACCTAAACACACAAATGCAAACACGTCCAGTGACAGTCGTTTAGTATAGCAGTTATACAGTGCGTATACACATTACATTTCTGGACTTTCTTCTTTCTTTCATTCCTACTCAACATATGTACACATGTATGTCTGTGTATATGTGTGTGTGTGTGTGTGTGTGTGTGTGTGTGTGTGTGTGTGTGTGTGTGTGTGTGTGTGTATCTGGCTGACATATAGCACCCTTTGTTGAGTCAGTATATTCAGGCAGATCAACTGAACTCCCTGAGTTCACACACAAACAAACAGACAGAGAGTGAGCTGGCTCAGTGGCCCTGCCATCTGTCCATTAATCAAGGTGCCACATGGACTCTTCCTCTCTCTCACTCTCCCTCTCTCTCCCCCTCTGTCGCTCTCCCTCTCTCTCGCTCTCCCTCTCTCTCGCTCTCCCTCTCTCTCTCTATCATAAAGTGTTGTAGGAATGGACAGAAGGCAGTTTGATGGCAGTTTTTGTAGTTTATTTTTTATTTAGTTATACAATTGTTTTATTGTATATAATAAAATCATTACAACCCTCTCTCTCTGTCTTTTTTTACATTTAGCTGTCTCTTTTTATTGGTTCACTCTTTTTATATAAAGGGCAATTTTTCAAGATACATCCACTTTATTTTCCCTCTAATGTTCCAAAAGGCACATTTAGCTATACTTAAGTGTTTTGACAGAAGTGCCCCTTTAATAAGTCTGCTGGCATGATGCTTCCTGACAGATTGCCTTTCTCACAATGTTATTCATGAGTTTAGCTTTAACTATTGGCTGGTCTGGATGTAAAGGTCAAATCTGAGCTGTGCTCGGCTAGACACAGATTTTCTTTCATGTCATTTCTGTTCCACAGGATGAAACAAACTAGGCCGAATAAGGACACTATACTTTAGAGAATGTGTTTGCTCACTGAAGACCAAATGTATATGCACTGTAATTAAACACAATCATGGCCGCTTTGCTCTCCCAATCTAGCTTACCTGTTGAACTCATTCCAAAATTTTATTCACCTTCATGCACCCATAAAGCCAGTGGAGAGGCAAACAAAGTCACACAGCCATTTTTTATTGTGATCAGGTACAGATTTTTGTTGCCTCTGTCATTTCATGGCTCACATCTCATGGAACGCACCCGTGCCAAAGTGGATGGAGTGGTGCAGGTCAGATTGTGTTTATGTAGAGCAGGACATTTTTTGTTGGCCTTCACATTTTGATATGAAATTGCACTGGCTTTTGACTGCCTCTTCAAACATGGGGGGCACTTAAATTAATTGAATATTCTAACGAAATAGGGACTCAAACCTGGATATTGTTCTACATGGCCTCACTGGGTCCACATTTATATAGAGCATATCATTAGTAAAAATCCATTGGTCATAAAAAATATACTTGACAGATAATACCTGAGACATTTTCTATATAACTACAGGCTGTGTAATCACTGGTGTGTTTCCTCTTAGAGACCTGAAACTGCAGATGAGATGAGCTGATGTGATCACTGAAGCCCACTGTCACCCCACCTGCTTATACTATAGCACTTATGCTAACAATGTACGCCTGCTTTAGCTGAGTGAATTGGTCACACATGCACTTGCATTCAGCATAATGGAGCCCGATAAGCCTTGAAAAAAAGTTTAGGCATTAAAACTGATCAAACTGATGATAAGAGCCACAGACA
Source organism: Monopterus albus (assembly GCF_001952655.1). Classification (NCBI taxonomy): domain Eukaryota; kingdom Metazoa; phylum Chordata; class Actinopteri; order Synbranchiformes; family Synbranchidae; genus Monopterus; species Monopterus albus. Next base: position 1,417,803 of record NW_018127914.1, read on the forward strand.
ACTTCTAGAGAACAGCAGAGTTTATTCTACTCACAGTCTGTTGGCCTTTGACCAGCCTTTCTCTCTTGCCTCTGAGGGATTTTTGTTTTTGGAATTTGAACACTGGGTTTCTGTCTATTAGGGAAAACTGATTTTTTGTGAACAGATTTAAAAATAGTTGTCTTGATGTTCTCCTCAGTGCTTTTCAGCTAAACCACTGCCACCAAAACACCCAATTTCAGGCTTTAAATATATATCTGCAATGTTTACAGTTGGGACTTTCTGTTATGTTTTCTCTTTTGGGTGATCTTGGCATACAGCTCAAAGAAAACCCCAGCACTGTTGTCAAAAAGATGTGATTTCAGTGTTACATGTAGTGTATCTTGTCCTTCAAGCAACCTCGATGTGATTATTCTGGGATTTATGGGATTTCTGAAGATGAAGGCCTTTCTATTTCACCCAAGTAGGACAGTTACTGTACATACTGCATAACAATGACACAAAGCAGTACTTGCATGGCTGGTAAACAAAATTATTTGCTTAAACAAGAATGCATTGTAGACCATCAACAGCAAGTCATGGTTAAAAATAGAGAGTTCATGTCATGAACTGTGAACAATAAATGTGCATAGTTATAACACAGGGTAGCATAAATTGACTGTATGCAGCTTGTATTAAAAGCCCACACTGGAGTAACAGTGCCCCCCATTGTGAGATACATAAAATACCAAAGATCAACTAACACAAAATGACTAGTTACTTAGCAACGACCAAGGAGCAGGAGAGTGCACTTTGTCACGGTGTTGTCAAAAAGTTACTCACTGAACTGTTGTTCATGCTGGGAATGCAAGTGACTGAGTTTTAACATCACACACCTGCTACTCAGACGTTATGGTATCTCTGTGAAGGTGTCTCACCCTGCCCACATTCATTTCCATCACAGATCCCTGCTGAGTGGCAACTGATGGCTCGATATCCCAGTGATAGAGGTCATCCTTTTTAAACATGCTCTGCTTCATGGGACAAAGTCAGTGACTTCTAATGTCACTAGTGGACTTCTTTTAGATGCTTGGCCTATCATCACATGCAGGTAAATGCAAGACTTGATTGGCTTAATGTCAGTAGCTATATATAATTGGTCATTATAAAGTATTTAGTGATGATGAATCCTTCATAGCATTAGCAATCCAAAAGAGCCAATCACAGGGTATCAGCATTATAATATCTATGATGTTGGATCATAAAGGTGACTGGCAGAGACCAATTGGAGTCCAAGTGATACTGTCAGATCTCAGTAGTATTGGCCAGGTTATATCTAGACTGCTTACAAGAATCTGTGCTGTCATGGCGACAAAAAGGTTTACTAAAGGTCAGTCCCACCTGTGTGTCTGATTCACAGGAGAAACCCATGGCAGCAGGTGAGACCAGTGGTTTGACTGTAGCCACAGAGAACAAGAGAGCAGGAGCCACAGCTGACCAGCGTCTGCCCTGTTCAAGTGTCCCTGAGCCACATATTGAACCTCTATGGACTCCCAGGGTGCTACTCCACAGCTGCCCTTGCACTTTGACCTCCAGGTGGAAGAGGTCTGATAGAAACATAATTTATTTACTTGACAATAAAGCATTACATAACCAACTCATCGTCCAAATCTGACTATATTCAGTGTGTTCTTATGGTTCATCCCACAGTAAGACTAAAATGGTGAAGCTAAAACTTGTTCAATTAACATTCTATCTTCCAAATGCTTTAAGTTAAGTTTTTACAAAAATGTTCCATTACTCGCTTATTCCAAAGTTTAGCTGTTCATATGCTAATGTCCAGTGGCGAATGCGGTGAGTTTTAAGCAGAAGGAGTAGGCATGTTGTTTTTCTAATTTTGTCAACGCCGTTTCCCAGCCCTCATGTTCTCTCTACTTTTTTCTCCCTTTATGTTCTATATCTCAGTGATTATTAGTTAGGTTTTACAGTACTTTGCTCTTGTTTCCCCCAAACTCACACACACACAGAAAGAGAGAGAGAGAGAGAGAGAGAGAGACCCACTCCCAGTGTATATTGGTTTTTATGTTAAAGTATGTGTCTCCAGTCACAGTCTGAAGCCTAGTGAAGGGAGACATGACAAATGACTTTGGCATTTAACATGACAGATGCCCTCTCTTTCTGCCTCACTCCCTCTGTGTGTGTGTGCGCGCATGTGTCACAAGTCTGAGATTAAAACAGTGGCAGATGTGAAATTAGAACAAGAAAAGTAAGCTAAAGACTGAATGCCTGAAACATGTCAATTATCAGAGCACTTAAATGATGAAAAATGTATACTGGTCTCTATGTAAATCAGTTATTAAATCTGCTCACTTCTGTTGCTGTACTGTACATATGGGCAGAGAACCTATCTTTACTCACTTTAGAAATTGTATTGTAAATTGCTAATTGATTTATAGGGTATATTGAGCAACACTGGTCAGATCTGGTGCATTTTTACACTAGTGTTTACCCACATTATGATGAAGTGATTATTTTAGGCCCTGAACAATCACTACAGTAGCTCCTCTGATGAAAGCATACAACCAAAGCATGTTAGTGAGGTGCTACACAGTAAACATTGGATTATGGGTTGTTTTGTTTCATAAGTTTATAGCCAGAGGCTTGAAGCACAATTGGGATTTTTTTCCACTACAAACTCAGCCCTGCTCAACACAAACTCATAGAGAGAGGCCAGGGCAACACAATGACAACATTTTGAGGTGGTGTACATGGGCAGTTGTGCTTCAGTGATTTCTTACTTTCACGTATGGGATTAAAGCCACTTTCTCCACTTGTATCTGTGTTTGTTACTCTGATGTCAGTAATCTGTGCCGTATGCTTGCCTGCATGCTGAGAGCTTACCTTTACAAACTGGTCTATGGTCACTCCAGGCTGCGAAGACTTCAGCCACTCTCTGGCAGCTGATAGTTTTACTGCCCTGAAGAACATAGTCTTCTCCACAGCTGAACTGCACCACACCGCCAATACTGCATACACGTACATGCAGATGCATATACACACACAATGACATAAAGGAGTCAGATATACTGAAAAACGAGAGGTTTCTGCAGATTCATTTGTACTCTATGTGAATGCAAATGTCTAATTTTATGTTTCTGTGTGCACATTTGTACAAGCAATTCGTACCTGAAGTCATTGCCATGGCGTTTTCCATTCTCTGGCTCTCCTGGGTCAGGACAGGAGTTGGATGCCTGTCTCACACCACCTTCATTTACTAAACATAGAGACAAACAGGTGGGGAACCAAAGGCATACAGATTAGAATGAGGCATAGACAAGTAGTAATTTTGATATGAAATGTGTAGCCATGCTGCCTAACTAAACCCACAAAACTACTTCAGTGCAGCCTGGCAGGAACCTCAAACTGGTTGTGTTTTAGTATCATTCTACTAAAATTTCAAGCTCTTCACTTTTAGTTTCATTTTTGGAAGCTTTCCTATTTCGACGCATATTCACTGCAGCAGCAGGCAGAAGGAGAAACAGGTTAGACAGACCAGGAGACAGCGAGACAAACAGGTGAGACTGTTGGACAGGCAGACAGGGACGACACAGCACTCCAGATACAATCTCAACGCTCTCAGAAACATGAGAACTAATCTTGACAGTAACACTACAAATATCACAGTGATTGAACAGAGACAAAGGACAAAACTGTACAAATACTTTGAAACTGTGACAACATAAAAAGATATCTGACAAGATGCATCTCTACTTTTTGCTCTCTCTAATTATAGTACTACTTTGACAGTATACTTTCCCTTTTTTTCTTTTTTCCTGTCTTTGTTTAACTATTGTTTGTTTATGTCTTTGCTTTGGTCTACCCCCGTTTCCATACATATAACCCCTTGGCTAAATTTCATTGGCTTCCTATAGAAGACATTATATCATAGAATTTTAGTTTCCATAAAGCCCAAATATTCATTGTGTTTTTTTTCTTTTGAACACTTCAAAGTTTCAAAACTTTCAAGAAACATAGCTGGATAGCAGACAGTGTGTCTAAGTGTGCGTGTTGTGTGTGGCTGAGGGAAGAGAGGAAAGACAAAACGCTTCAGTGTCCTCTCAGGGAAAACCAAAGAAACATACAGTAGCTGCCGGGTAAGTGAGAGGATGCAAAACATAAACAACTCTATTCTAATTCGAAAGCTTTCCATTTAAAAAGTTTCATTTTTGTTCTTATACTGAGAAGGATCCATCATGTGCCAAAGAGCTGTTTTGCACACAACAAAAGTATTAGTAGTGATATAATATCTTAATGAGCTGCATTCCCCTGATGGCCTATTTTTACCCAGTTTAGGGCCACACATGACAGGATCTCTCATTTTCTTTAATGAGATCATGGTGAGAGTAAAATTCTTTGAATACTCCTTGAGTTCCCTCTCATCTTTCATTCACTGCAATGAATGTAAAATTAGGCCACTCTGAGGAATCTAAGTGTTTTTCGTTTTTTCAGTCGCTCATCCTTCCCTAATGCCTGGCATCAGTAGGATATTACTACAGGGAGAAACTGTCTTGGTGTGCTTATTTACTTCTGCTATAGAGTAAACGTAACACCCCATGATGCACTTTGATTATTCAAGTGCTTCTCAAACGAGAGGGAAACGAAACCAGTCACGTACTGTGGTGTAGGATAATATTCAGCTTATTTCTAAGGCAGAATGTACAATGAACATTTATTCCATTAGTCTGATTAAATTATGCTCGAGAGTGGAAAAAAATGATTCTACTATTTGGATGGTGAATGTCTCATTATTTGTGTTTTCTCCATTTTTTCCACCCAATCAGTTTAAACTGATCTTCACCAAGCTTTAACATTACCATTTATCTTTAAAAGTTATTTGTTTCATTTAAACAAGGCTGTTTTGCACAGCCTGTTTTATGGTATGACATTTTTTATTTTCACTCAGGTTTTAAAATTCCAGTTTTGTTCTTTTCTTTTTATTTCAAATAAATTTTTAAAAGATACAAGCTAAAAATAAGCCTTAAATATGCTGTTTCTGGCACTAGTTGCAAAGCAATTATTGGTGAAAAATGATATTAAGTAAAATTTTGTCTAATGACAAAATACCTGATGCCAAAGAACTCAATTAGGTGTAATAAATACCGGCTAAGCGTTAATACCGCCCATTTCAACTTTCACACAAACATCCTCTAATCCGGGCTGTCCGACTAACACGCATGTATATGTTTATTCTGTATCAGTAAACCCAGCAGGTGGTTGGTGTGTGAGTGTGTGTGTGTTTTAAAGTAGATAGTTTGTTGCTTTGTTGGAGCGGCTAATTTGACCATCTGGACAATTAACACCACAAGAGAGGAAGTGGTTATAGTATCAGTGCTGCGTGCACGTTCACATGAACAAAACCCACAAAAGTCACAATTTACACACATATATATGCATGAGCGATACAAAAACATAGAGAAACGTAAACATGTATAGCCATGGACAGACACACACACACATAGAGTTTAGGCTTCACTGAAGAGTTAAACCAATCAGAGCAGACCAAATTAACATCTGAACTAATCAGAGTCTAACTAATCAACATACAAATTCACATCTGTAGAGTCAAATCTCAACCATGACTCTCCAACCTGTCAGGAAACCTGAAGAATATGCAGTGCAACGCGTCACTATACCGTGCTCTGCTCATCAGCTCATGTGGTACACAAACACAAAGTGGACAGAAAATTAAGAAAAACAACCAAATGAGTCAGAGATGTAGAAAAAAAATCATCATTAGTGAATATGCAAACTGATTAATGACCTATGATCTACTTATGTGTATATGTGTACTGTACACCTTTGTGATATGGCATGCATTTGTGTACGTCCTTATATTGATGCATACAGTATGCGCGTGTCCTTGCACTGTACATTTGCTAATATGTGCATGTTCAGTAATTATAACCCCAAATCAGAAAAAGTTGGGACGGTATCTAAAATCAAAATCAAAACAGTAAATGCTGATGTGTAAATCATCTGTGCCCTGTATTACATTGAAAACAACACAGCAGCACATTATGTGATATGATACCCCATCAGATTTATTCCTTGTTCAAAATAAACACCCACTTCAATTCTGATGCCTGCAGCACATTCCAAAAAAAGTTGGGATGCATTTTAGGGCTAGTGATGAGGTAATACAATGAAATGATGATCTCATTTCAAACAGGTGAGGTTAACAGGTGATTGCAATCATGATTTTGAACACAAAAGGCATCCAGAAAGGGCCTTTCCCCTTTAGGAGCAAAGCTGGGCCGAGGTTCGCTAGTGTGTCAACATATGCATGAGAAAATTATTGAAATGTTTAAAAACAATGTTCCTCAAAGAAACACAGGAAGGGATTTGGATGTGTCAACCTCTACGGCGCATAACATGATTAAAAGATTCAAGGAGTCTGGAGGGATTTCAGTGCGTAAAGGGCAAGGGCACAAGCCTAAACTGGACGACCGTGCTCTCTGATCCCTCAGACGGCACTGCATCAAGAATCATCACTGTTCTATAAGTGACATAACCACATGGGCTCAGGATGACTTTGGCACACCTGTGCCAAACACTGCAATATGCAGTTACATCCATAAATGCTGCTTAAAACTGCACTGTGCCAGAAGGAAGCCCTATGTCAACAGCGTCCAGAGGCGCAGTCAGCTGCTCTGGGGTCGGAGGCGTATGGGATGGACCATCACACAGTGGAAATGTGTACTGTGGTCAGACAAATCAGTGTTTCAGCTCTTTTTTGGAACGAATGGATGCCGTGTGCTCCAGACCAAAGATGAAAAGGCCATCCAGGACCATCCAGACTGTAACCAGCAACAAGCCCAAAAGCCAGGGTCTGTCATGGTCTGGGGTTGTGTCAGTGACCTTGGCAAAGGTAACTTACACTACTGTGATGTTCTATTAATGTTGAAAAATACATAGAGATTTTGGATCAACATACTGCACATCACCAAGGCCTGGCTGTGGAGGAAAAGGGTGTGAGTGTTGGACTGGCCTGTCTGCAGTCCCCACCTGTCCACACTAGACAATGAGTGCCACATTTTGAAACACACATTGCATTAATGAAGACCCAAGACTGATGTGCACTTTAAGACTTGTTTGCAGCAAGAATAGGACAAAATGACACCTGACACATTTAATCACTTGGTGTGAGTCCCTAAATGTCTTTTAAGTGTTGTGAAAAGGAACGGCCACATCACACCGTGGTAAATGCTTTACTGTCCCAACTGTTTTTGGATTGTGTTGCAGGCATCAGAATTGAAGTGAGTGTTTATTCTGAAGAAAGAAAAAATCTGATAAGGTATCACATCAAATAATGTGCTGCTGGATTGTTTTTGAAGTAATACTGGACACAGATGATTTACATATCGCTTTTTTCCATTTTAATTTTGATTTTACATACTGTCCGAAAGAAAAAATCTGATAAGGTATCACATCAAATAATGTGCTGCTGGATTGTTTTTGAAGTAATACTGGACACAGATGATTTACATATCGCTTTTTTCCATTTTAATTTTGATTTTACATACTGTCCCACCTTTTTCTGATTTGGGGTTGTGTGAATATGTGCTGCCAGTGTTTGAAATTGAATATGGATGTGTAAAAAATATGTTTAATTAAAGTGGAAAAATGAAAGTACATATACACTATATAATGACCATTGGCTGTAGCACACAGACAACCAACCCTTAATACGTACATGATGTGTGTGGGTATGTGAAAGACAAAGAGAAAGTAGAGGTGGTATAATAAAGAAACAGAAGAAAGAAAAAATGAGGGAATTGGATGTAAAGTAAATGTAAAATATGTGAGGCTAAAGTGGCTGCTAACAGCTTTAATAAGTGAAGGTTCTGTAATGCAGGTACTTCCCTTTTTCTTGAAGATTTTTAATGCTTTTTTGTGCATGTTGAAAAATACTTTCAGCAGAATGAAACAATATTCTTGTGACCATTTTTTTTTTTTTTATTATAGGACGTCAAATGACTTGCGGACCATTAGCACCTTTCTTCTTGAAAATTCCACTTCAGAATGTCTAATTAAAGAGTTAGCTTCCAAAGTGACTTACTTTCATAAGTTGGAATTTCACAAATAAAAAAAATTCCAAAAGAAGAACTAAATTAAAAGGGGACCGTCTGCACTTATTAAGGGTGGACTTCTGAATTTTAGTCTTGTCTGGCTTTAATTGTATGCTAACTGTGAGGGGTTATAGATCATTACAGGCTACTCCACAACCATTTCTCCTTTAGAATGTTACCACTGGCCTCCAAAGCAAAAGATTGCCACATTGGTTTGATGCCCACATGACCCATAGAATAAGTCTGCAAAAATGTAGTTCAGGTGTGTGAATAGAAGAGATGAGAAGAGAGGAGGAGAGAAGAAAAAATAAAGGAGAAGAGACCGGGAAGGTGTGATAAACAATGTTACAACAGCTGATTCACAGTCCCTGAACAAGCCCAAAGCAAGCCAAAAGCTTATCAGGACAAGCCGTGATTAAATACATCAAAGCAAACCATGAAAAAAACATGCAGAAACCAAGACGTCATGACCAAAATATACATAATTGAAAACAACAAAAACACACATCAGTCATGCAAAAGCACACTCTTATAAAGGCTGTGGCATTTTTCAACACATTTGTGTATCAGAAAAGATTTTAAGATTTCAGATGCACATTTTAGCACTACTTTCCTGTGAACTGATGTTACTGCATGTTACTTAAAAAAACAATGCAACATATTAGTGTCTTGTCAGAGTCAGAGGCACAAAGGTTTTTGCATGTAACAGCCTTTTTAAGAGACAAAATTAATAACAGCAAAATCAAACCTGAAGAAAAAAAGAGCCAGTCCAAGTCAAACCAAGCCATCACATGTTAGTTCATTAGCCAAAGTGACATTAAGATGTGAACTCACATATTGAAAACTTGTTGCTGGAGTCTTTGCCAGGGAATAATTTAACACCCCGCGACTTAAAATCTACTGATCGCTTCACTGCAGAGGAGAACAGGATAGAGAAAAGAGAAGAAAAATCAGAGAACAGATTGGATAAAACAGAAATAAAAAAAATGAGACTTAGTGAAGGGATTTGAAAATGGCAAATTCTTCTCACTCACAATACTGAGAGAGAAGAGTACAGCAGAAAAGAAAGTTACAAAGGCAAAGTAAATTATTAAATGGTGAAAACAAACAGCGAGAGTAGCAGAGAGAGACAAAAGGAAAAAAGCAGAAGCAGAAAGACGAAGGAAAGTAAGAAAAATGTTTTCAACAATAGCACCATCGGGGGCTTTTGTTCAAAAGGAAGCTTAATCTTTCTCTCTCCGTCACTCAGACACAAACATCAGATGTCAAGGTGTTTTGCCGGAAAACCCCATCATATTCTGAACAAAAGCTGATAGATGAAATTGCAGCTTTAATCAAAATGACAACGATGCTGCTCTGTAATCAAAGTATTTAGATAATGGAATGTTAGAAAATAAATGTTTGGTTTGATCAGAGTAAATCAAAGACAAGAGGAGTCGAAGTGACAAAGGGATCCCCATCAGCTGCGACTCTGTTTTCTAACATGGGTGACATCATTTCACTACAGCTTATAATATACAGTAAGGTTAGCATGTTAGTGTAGCTCATGGACTGTTAACTGGCAGCCCATGGTCCACATCCCGCCTGCCAAACATTTCCAGAAACAAGTGCGCAGACTGTTTAAACCATCGCCCACTTTATCTTTATCTCCACCTACAGCTGATTTTGTTGGGACCAAACCATCAAAAAATACAAAAATAGACAATGTATACCCCTGTAGAGGTAACAAAGGTATGTCTTTGTGAAACCTGAGGAAATTGTAGCTGAACAGCGAGTGACAGCAGTGCACACTGAGGTTGGACTGACTATACCCGCAGTCAGTAAAACCTGTTTCATGGTTCGGACATCTGCAGGGTATTTGTTATTTACCACTGAGCATCTATTCAGTGTTATTTTGTGTACTGATTTGGTGCATTTACTGTAGTAAATCCTTATCATAGCACCCACCTGGTTGAAAGGAGACCTCCCCAAAATGCATGATGTAATTCGCCCACTGGTCTCAGGATAGACTTTTAAGAATGGAGTGTGGCCTGTGCTATGTCTTCATGCAAGAAAGGGGACAAACTCATATTCTGATTTACTATTTTATTATATTTATTTTTTCACATGCTTCCATTTAACCATTTAGGTAGGACTAACTTTATGATATTTGAACGTCCAGCCCCCCCACAGTGTGTGCTTGGAAAAATTCTGGCCCTTGGGCAAATGTAGTTGATGACCCCTGGTGTAGCTCAGCATGTATGGTTGGAAAGATAGAGTGTACGAGACAAAATAAGTGGGCGAGAGCTGAATTTGATTCCATGCAATAATAATAAAAACAAAAGACCCTGGGGTAGTCTTAATTTGACTCCCTCCAACTTCGATTTTTTTGCCGCTGTACTCTGTCAAAATAAATGAATACATTAGCAACATAAATGATGAAAACATAAACACAAATATATCTTTGTCGCTATACTCGCATGACAAAGTATAGTGACAAACCACTAATGAATGTCTGACAGAGTGGCTGACAGATTTTCATAATGACCTGACTAATCCACTGAATGCTGATATATTTTTCTAATGCTAAACATTACGCACATTCATAAACGGTATTCTTTCTGGCATGGTTACACGACATCATATTATTATATGCCAGAAATTATCCTAATGTTAAACTGTGGCTACATGCATGCACACACTTTACTCTCCTTACAATGCCGACCTGATTCCAAATCAATTAATGTACTAACAATTAATCTAAAGCAAAGTGGCTGAACATTAGCCCCACTCATGCATTATTGTGTTAACTTAGCAGCATAATGAAGTCATGTGAGTATGGTGTGTGCACATGTGACAAAGGCAAACTATTGACCCCAGTCCACTCCTATTTTAAACAATTTGAATGAAAAAAAATGTGCTACTATGTGGCTTAAATAATCTTGTAAAATCCAGAGATGTTAATACAAAGTCTAAGTTAAACACATTCGCTAAGCAGGGAAATTTCTAATGTTCTAAAACACCCTGTAGCTGCAGCATTACTGATTTACAGTATGGACACATTATAATGGTATGTTTAAACACTGTATGTTCAATTTCATAGTTGATATACAGTATAGTTTGACATCCACACTACTTGTTGAACACGTACATGACTAATAAATCTTGACAAACGTGTATGCTAAATTACACAATAAACTAACTGCTATTTTACATTACTATAGTCATTTACAGTAACAAATCATCTTCTTCCTCACTGCCCATAATACAGTACTTTGACTGCCTAATTCAACCACATCCACAGTAAACGTCATGTTCTTTTTGTCTCATACCAAATATATAACAACACGGTTACTGAAAATAAAACCTAAATTTTGTGGTGCAAATGATTTTGCTTTTTATTGAGGTTCACATGAGCTGAGGGAGATCATATCCATTTATTGGTGCTAAAGAAAAAGTCGTCAGTTTTTATACCCTTAAAGGGTTCACTATGATACCTACTCATCAAAAACATAACATGGTGATTTATTTTAAAATAAAGTTTGGGTCAAAACTGGGCCGTTGTGTATTTTGAGGCTGTATAATGCTGGCTTGCATTTGCAATGATATCACCACTACACTTACAGTGTTACACTGCTTTTCAAGATGGAAAAGCCTTTGCAATTCCTTATTCGTAAGTCAAACTATGACAAATATGAATTTCCCTTACATCTTCAAACAATTTCTGTTTTGTAAATTCTCCATTAATGAGATTGCTCCAAGCAACTCATGTATCACAGCTGTTTATAGCAGCCTGTGAGCACCACGCACACATACAGAGAATGCAAAAAGCACTTTACTGTAACTAACTTTACAGCAATCCACCCACACAGAGAATGACATTTATTATTCCTGAGACTGGTGTCATAGAATTCAAAATGAGGGGGAATATGCTTGATATCTGATACAGTATCTGCAATCTCTCAAATAAAATGTGCCTTTCATTCCACTTTATATATAATATATAAGAGCATTGATCCTTGTGCCCCCGCTCACCCTATGTTTTCCTGCCATTTCACAAGCTATTTGAGACAAGAACAGACAGCTGTATTTAAAAGAAACTATGTTAACAACAGAGATAATAATTTTACCACACCACTGTGTTGCAGACATAATATGAGCAATATAAATCCAAGGTCCTTCTGACATTGGCGCATTAGTCCCCATTTGTGTACATAAACAAAAAGCTTGGCCTCTACAGCAAAGCAGGACAAGAAGGACTGAGAAACAATCTACAACAATTTTGCAACATTGCCTTCAGATTAAACTTGCGTTTGAAAATGTCCCAATTCTACAACAGTCTTTTAACTACCAGGGGAAGCTGTGGTCTTAGAATTGGGTTTGAAATGTATTTCCCTCTTGTTAGGCAGCCAAATCAGTGAATCTAGGCCAAAAATAGTTTAAAGTCAATCCAGTTTTTGTCTGTGCAAATTAATTCACTGCATCAAGCCCCTGTTAACACGCAACATAAAATCTGTCCTGTGTGACTATGCATCAAAGTTAAATATACCCATGACAATAGTCTAGCCGACAAGCAGCAGCTCTACTGCAAACAGCAAAAGGCAGGGCAGCTGCTTTATGTAAACCATATTTATGAAGTAAATTGTACATATTTAACAAAATATATTTAAGCAAAAGAACAAATAAGAACTTAACTAAAGTTCAAAAGTAAGACAGACACTTGAGAAAAACCTAGTTAAATGAATACATATGGAACCAAGTTTTATAAGGAAAGCATCTCCTGGGATTTGATGTCAGCTTCATACTTTCAAAACAAAACTAAAATCTATTCTATTATTGATAGGGAATACCAAAATGTAATGTCAAAAACTACCATGTTGCCAGGATCTAGCTCAAAGATTCACTTATTTTAGTCATACTTACATGTAAACTACAACATCGTTAAGATTTCACATCTTAATCTTGGCAATGTGGAACAGCGAGGCTCTGTCTAAGAAAGCCGTTCACGCAGACAAACATCACACATTTTGACAGAGCTCACCAGCTTTGGGGCCAGATGTCAATAAACAGTGTTTTACAGTATCTGCATGGAGAAACAAACATGTACTGCTGATTATGGTAACACAATTTTGATAGAATCATCATGGAAGGGTTTAAAAAATCAGCTCCAAACATGGACGTACATGGCTTATTTCTTACACTGAACACTCAATTTCACATGGTTAATGGGCAGATATGAAATAAAATGACTCATTTGAAGGGACTGGTAAAACAGACTGGCTGGATGTTTACATCAGACAAGGTAAAATATAGTCGCCAAATGCTTATGAATCACAAATGAAACAGTCCATGGTGGAGATGTCACTGAACTGGAAACTAATGCTTGTGATAGAAACTACTTAATGTTTTTAAGCTACATGTATAGTTTGGCTAATGAATTTTAGGTTTGCCTGGAGTGGAAAAATGTCAGATGGTCCAAGAGCTACTGTTGAACTTGGGGAAGCTCTCCAACACTGAAACTGGCTTCTGATTTGTCATTTAAGGGAGATGTTACAACACAAAGTGACATTTTCTCTGTTTTTACACCTCCTGAACACTACGAAAGGGTTTTAGACATTCTAGGAAAACCTTTAACATCCACTGACACCCACTTTAATGCCAATTACAGTTTTGCTTAGAATGCCAAGCTTTATTTTTCAGTGCCAAAGACTAAAGTCATTTATCTGGCACCATAACATGTTAGATCAACTCAGCAGAAAGTACTAATTATTAAAAATATTATTAACTACTTTGACTACTACTACATCAGCTATAAAGCTCAGTATATACCTCTGCCTACACTGAGTCAACCACAATTTTAATATATGCAATTAATGAGTGCAATCAGTGGGTGAGTATGGTTCTCAGTGCTGCAGACATCCTCCATATCTGATGAGCTGTTTTGTAACCACCGACCACCAGGTTGTGTCTATGGATACCATCTACATTAATTCAACTAAGTGCATTCTAAGCTACAATTCCTGTCATGATACCAGTGCTAACAGGGCTTTTTATGCAGCAGAATCAACAATTAAAACCAGTGGTGGTTAAATGCAAGCTCGCCAAATAATATAAAAAATGATAAAGGGGTAGTTCATAGATTTATGAGCTCATATGAACCCCCTGAGGCGAGCAGTGCCTTTGTATTACGTTTGACTAATGGTTCTAAAGCCAAGGCTAACACGGAAAAGGAGTAAGGGATTTATTTACACAAAAACCTCATGGTGTATATACCACATGTGCTAAATGCTCCCCTTTTCCTTAGATGTAATTATCTAAGGCGATTAGCAATGCAAGAGGTGTCTACATGATCACAAGAAGGTTTAAAACATTATGAGAGTTGTATCAAAGATACCATGCAACAACAATATCCAATATGTCAGCCTCCCTGAGGGGTGCACCGTCTCACTGCTCCAGATGAATAATGTTTCCATACTAGTGGTTGACTGGTGTTCCTTTTGTATTGACTGACTTATTTTGTTGCCTTAGCACTGGCTGACTGATAACGCCGTCAGTTGTTCATTAAGAGCCAATCACAGCCCTGCAGACATAGAAACTCATGAATACGTAATGAAGAGAGATGATGGAGGGGTGTGATTGGTAGGTTCTGCCACAGGGAAAGAAACAGATTGTTCATACCTGAGACAGGCATAGACAACAGACACACAAACACATACACCCAGTCACACTTACACTTTGATGCAAGCAAACACGTGCGCACAAACACTGGATGACACATCAATAGACATGTACAAGAAATCCCATATATTGATAGATTCATCAATTTAAATTGGACATAGAGATATTTCTAACTGCACAAACACATTACAAAGCAGAAGACATACTAGAGTATACACGCCACAGTAATTATTGCAGAACAGTGTCTGACCACAAAATCAATACCATGAGCAAGGCCCAAGAGGAACCAAGTGTAACTCAATATACTTTATGATGTCATCCATAGCCACTGTCATAGCTCATACTAGCCAGAAGGGGGCAGACAGAATAACTTTAAGCAACCAGATAAAGACTTGTCTCTCTCTCTTTTTAACATTTAATTTGAAGTGATTTAGATGTACATTTTCATTACATCTACATTCAAGAGGACACGTTCTAAAAAGCACTGCATTGTACCCACTTCCTGTGCATGAGTTACTGTCAAGATCTCACTGAAATCCAGCAACCAGAAGGTAGATGTAATAGTTTCATTATGCTGATATTGGAGAAAAATGCTCTCAAACATTTCTGTTGGATGCTGAAAGACTTGATTTAGAATTTGTAATTGAAGCAGGATGACCACTTGTTAGCAGGCAATCTGGACAGTTCAAAAAACCTCAGAGACATTTACTGTAGACTGAAAGTGAGACCCCACCTGTGCCTCAACATAATGATACAGGGTGGTTACTGTAATAAAAAAGGAATACAAGAGCAGAAATATGTTTTGATTAGGATACCTGAATCCAGCTGAGTCCCTTACAAGATGTAACACAGCAAATCATACACAATCATTTTGCAGCATGCCGTTTTGGCTGAAGTTGCCACAACACCTGTCTCTGCCTCTGGACCACTTGGTTAGCTGATTACTTTGTCACAAGTGATTAACCAGTCACTACAGTACAATTTGTCAGTAAAATCAGCAAAAATATGAGTATTTAAAACACACTGGTCACATTTCTATACACCGTAGAAGTGGATTACTTATTGTATATTGCAGGATTGTATTTAGAAATATCAATGAATATTTTTTCTTTTCTTTTTTTAACCAACATGATGACAGACAGGAATTATGGCATGCTACCAGAAGCTGAAATATACAGTATAACACTCAGTGCCAATAAAGTCTATAGTAAAGTAGTTAAAGAAGACTGTGTGGAAACCTTCTATTTACCTGGAATCTGCCACTGCAACAACAAAAATGCACCTGCTATCACCATGTAATACCCAGGGATGTATCCTGTATTTCAGTGTGTGAAAATACAAACTATGCTGTGAAATGCAGGAGAGATCTTCAGAACAATAGCTCTGCTTTCAGCATACCCTGAATCTGAAGAGGAGCGGACATGCCCAGCCATTCAATAGTAGAAAAGCAGGAAAGGAATTTGCTTGTTTTCTGATCTCCATACAAATAGTTCAAACATTATCAATGTCAACATCCAGCTCACATCTAAAAAGTCTTCTTGGACTTGTATTAATGATTCTAGATTTTATATTACATGAAGTGAAACTGATGAATGACATCTACACTGACACAGAACTAGGGGTGTGTTCATGCATATACTTAAAAAGGCCATACCAGGTACAAGCCATCTGACTGTAAACATTTACTTTACAGGCATTATAAAACTAAATTTTCACTAACATGTTCAGTAATTTTTCTCCAGTAAAACCAGAACTACGTAGGCATTGCAGTTATTCATTTAAAAACATTATTATTATTATTATACATTACACAAACAACTTCTGACATTTGAGAGAGAACACTGAATCACTAATGCAGTAATACAGACACCCTGACAACCCCATATGTCTCCTTGAATCACATCCCCTTCACTGTCTTTAATTCTCCCCCTTCTCTTTATGTTTTTCTCTCCTATTTGATTCAAATACTGATCATTATTACCCTCTAATTTTATACATTAAATTCTAGTGAGGTTACAGCTCATTTTCTACTTTTAATCATCGTGTCTTCAGGTAAACTGTGACATCCTGACTTTGCAGCACCGCTAGGATCTCTCCACCTTTACTTTTCTGCCCCTCTTTCTCCACTCTCTATAATATTAATGTTCATTAATAAGAGACAGGCATTATTTCTCAGTGTTCTGACTGAAATTCGTACAGTAAATGGAACTCCTGGCAACCATTCAACTGGCCGGCTGACTGACCCACTAAGTGGCTGACCGCCAGACTCAATGGTTGACTAAATATGCTAGGCTTTTACCTGACAGTGGTAACTCAGCTACTTGCAGTAAATGCAAAAGTAGTAAAATTTGGACCAACTGGCAGACTTTGAGTGACAGCTACACTGTAACTGATTTCATTGCACTGCAGTTTGACTCAGTTGGCTCCCGTTAAGAAACTGCACATGTCTGGATGGCTATCAGTATGTCTGTGCTTGGTAGTGAGTAAGCTGAAATGATACTGTGGTGACAATGTTGCACAAGAAGTACAAAATATGTACATTTAATAGGAAATCTCACTCTTGATAGAGATGTGGAGATGTCCAGACCTTGCCAGGCCTCTTGTGCTTAATTACAGTTACTATGCTATGATGATAATTGTCCAGGAGAGGGGTTAAGCAAACTATTCATTTATTACAGTCCTGTTGATTTTCATTACAATTTTAAAATCCGTAATATTTCCCCACTTGTTTTATACAATTCTGGCTGGAGGAGAAGTTACCTGGCTGAATCACTCACTGCCTGGCTAGGTATCCATGGCTTTCCTGCCTGTTCCAATACGATACAATATGATATTATACAATATGATAACAGTTTATCAAACGTTTTTGTTGTATGACCCTGAAAATGATAAAACATGTCCTATTTACAGTAAAGGCCAACCTCTCTGTAAAATTGTGTTCTCGTAGATTTAAATTCCTGTGGCTGTTGACAACTCAGCTTATTTGTCATTTTGACTCACTGGTTTCTAGCTTTGAGGGAGAGCTGCTCTGCTCACAGGTAAAAAAGACTGAAAACACATTCCCATTTCCAGCTGTGACTTAGACGTTTATATACTGGGGGTGAACACACGCAGCCACATCCGAAGGATAACATGTTCTAAAACAATCACAATGGCAGTGGAACTTGTGTAAATAGAGTGATTTCTCCCTTTTACAAGATCACTGTGCCCTTGGGAGATAGATTTGAATTGAAATAGTTAATTCCCTTAATTTAAGTCTAACAACATATAGCCTATGGCATGCTTTAAAACACTGCCATTGAAAATCATCGTGAAACGTCAATTAGGCATTCAGATGGACAATTAACTCTGTAAATGTTGTTTAGCCATGCAGAGGAGTTGCATGCTTTGCGTTACTAAATGCATTAATTCATGAACAGCCTTTTCCTGTGTCTAAGAGCACAGCCAGCCATCCAATCACTCACTCTCTCTCTCTCTCACACACACATACACACACACACTTTCTGTTCCAGTAAAGTGGTCTACAACAGCCATTTATGACAAGAGGACATAATGTTAATACTATTCATATATTTAGTCAAAACCCGCTGCCAAATGATTAGTGCCGTTGAACCCCCCCCCCTTCTCTGCTGTTCCCTGGTGGTGTTCTTTTTTCTCTGCTTCTAAAAAATGTATATAAAATATTAGTAGATTATTATTAATTCAAAAGCTCATAATTTGGGCACCAGCATGGAGAGGTTTTTATGAGCCAAGTAGCTGACCACACACACATGGACTGTCTGTCCAGCTAGCTGGCAGCACCTACAGCCAAATGACTCCCTCTGAGGTCTCATAGCAGTTTCTTATGAACTAAACTAACCCTGCCAAAGCAGATTTGTTCATTTAGACTGTTGGAGACAAATTTGGAATTGCTTTCATACAGTGTTTGCTACTAAGCTAACCTAACCCTGCCCAAGGGCTTTGCTGCTATAATTTCATTTCTTGGAGACAAGTAGTATTTAGTACACCACAGCAACATAGGGTTTTCAGAGTGGAATTAGAGCCCAGGTAAAATAAATAAATACATAGATGGATAGTATAATATCATTAAATGAAACAGTTTATACTAAAGTAGAGTTGATAAACACCAACAGAATGTATAAGGAGTCAAAAACAGTCAACAGAAGGAACACACAGTAGCTGATAATATATAGATAATGCATTAAATTGCCCAATAGAAATGATTTAAAGTGATCCACAGAGGCTAAAAATAACATTATTTCAAAGAATTAATAACTATTCTGAAGATTAATTAATGCTGTTTCTACTTTTTAGAGATTTACATTTTGCTGTATTTTAGGAACAGTGTGTGAGGATTTCAAATCATCAGCTAGGATATGTTCAGCCCTTAATTCTGCTAATGTATAAGAGCCAACAAGGTAATGGAGATGACTGACAGCTGACAGGAAGTAGCCAATCAATCACAAGCTTGTTAGGAACTCCACTAATTAATCAAGTAACCTATAAACCTGGCATCCCTCATCAACATGTTGATTAACCTTTTACACTAATTAAGATCAATTAAAATCAATTAAACCAATTAAAAGCACATCTCAAGGGGAGTGGTCAAGTTGTCAGTCAATCAATCAAGAAGAAGAGCCAGAAGGAGAGAAGTGGGGTGGGTAAGTACAAGGGGAGAAGAGGGGAGGAGAATGAGAAAAGACAGATGAGGGGAGGAAGAGGGAGGAAACAATTAAAGGAGGGTCAAGGAGAAAGATGGGAGAGAGGAAAGAAACAGGAAAGAGGGATGAGGTTTAATAATGACTTGAACTTTAATTTTTAAAAGACCCGGTCTAAAGCAGCTACAGTATACACTTCAAGGGACTTCAGATGAAAATTAGCTTTAAGCTAAATCTGGTACAATACATCAAACAGCAACATTTATGCTTAATATATTACAAATAAAAGTTGGAAAAAATGTGTACATTAAGAATAAGGCAGCGCCTGCTTTAACTTTCACATGCTATCGTTGTATGTGGTTGTTTGTCTTGTTTTTTTTTTGGGCATTTTGCCTTTAGTAGACAGTTGACAGCGAGCACATAAAGGAAAGCCACACAGATCTCCTCTCATAGCAACTTTTGCCATGAGGTGTCAGATGGTGTCATATCCAACCAAATAAGCTCTTCATACCCATAGATTGGGAAATTATGCAGAGTTATTATAGAATCACTACCGAATTAATTGCTGTTTAATTACTTAACTGGTTTAACAGACCACAGTCCTGCAAGTGGCACATGTGACCAAGGCAGTACAGAATTTATGGGACCATAAAGAAACATTTTTCAAATCTAAATACCTAATGTCAGTAAGCTCAGTGAGCACTGAATATTCTTTCAAGAGGAGCACAGTTGGAATCCTGTTGCTGAACATAAAACCGGACTTTTTTTATTAGGTCTAAAGTGAATAGAGTAAGATGAATTCTGTAGGCTTTGTATGCACAGATATACAGTAGTAACTCGAATAGAATATGTAGAATGTGTAATTTATTATCCTTTTGGCTCAAGGATTGGAAAACATAGTACCAGCTACAATATAAAACAATATTTATGCACTGACATGATTCTTTTCAATTTCCACACTAAGATGATACCCATTTCCACCTAATCAACCAGTTTCTCAGAGGCTAAATCTTTATGGAGCAGTACCACAACTTGTCTCAGTGGTGACAGTGACAGCTGACAACAGCCCTACAAGAATGAACTAATGACCATCATTTAAGTCAAAAGCAACCTCAGTGTTAAACAATGCCTATAAAAAATGTAGTTTCATATGGAAAATAGTGATAAAGTGGAAGAAAAACCTCCCAGTTTAAAGACAGGATAAGAGAAGAAGGAAGGAGGAACAAAGCACGTAAACACACATTGTGTTACCTGGTTGTGTGTTGTTAGTGTGACATTTCTGGCATGCCTGCTTTGTGTCTTTTCAAAATGTGACATGTAAACACTATCATAACGTGTTGACACTACATACTTTACTTTTATTTGAGAAACTATACAAACAGTGGCGGGTTTCAGGGCAGCGCATAGCACACACAGTACTCTGCTCCGACAGCTTGGAGTTTGGATGGGTAAACACTTTATTATTGTTGCCTGGGTCTCCTTGGTATTTTGGTAACTTTCTGTCAACTTATCTGTGTTAAAGTGAGAAGAGAGGCACAGTGTGTTAATTGTACACACGTGGCACAGTGAGATTTTGATGTCAAACCTGATGCCTGTGCTACCCAACGATTCAGACCAGGTCACAGTGATGCATAGAGGCAGACACACTGCACTGTTTCCATGACTTTAATTTATACTTGTTTAACCTGACAACAGTAAACACACAAACCAACATGCAACCAGTATTGTGATTAAAGTGGATTAAAGGAGCTGATTGGTTGACCGTGACTGATGCCAGCCCATCCAACACCTGCTGATGACATATGTCAATCACACCCTGTTTCCAGCTGTGCAGCAGGTGCACCACACGCCTCTGGCCATGAAAATACCAAACACAGACCCATGCCCTGTGTTTCTTGCAGCATTGAATGGACGAATGAACACGAGTTGCTCTTAAGAGAACAAGAGACGATTTGAGATAAAAGCAAGTAAAGTGTAAAATATAAACCCTATCTGATCCGGCCTGTCTGTGCAGTCCTCATCTCTGGTCTTCACTTCTCATTATTGCTGCTGGGAATCATGCACATTGCCAAATGAATTTCCCAATGTTTCCCACCAGTTAGGGATTATGTCAAAGAAATCTAACTGTATGCCTGTGAGCTGATACCAGAGAGAAAAAGAAAGAGTAAAAGAGAGAGAACTAAACAGAACCGTGGAGGGAGAGATGCAGAGATGGTGAAAATGAGAGAGATATTGTAGTAGAGAGGAGACGGGAAGATTGGAGTCAACAAGCGTAATTAAAGGCAGTTAGAGGCAAAATGATGAGGAAAAACTGGCAGTTGAAAAGAAAAGAAAGCAGCAGAGTGAAGCAGAAAAACAAAAAACGCTAAAAGGGAACGAAAACAGCAAACAAGCCTAAACAGAAGCTTGAACACAACCATCATTAACTAAGACAAAGCGATCTGTAGCGACTGTACAGAGAGAGACCTGCTTATCATAAATGAGCACCCTATATGCATTTATGAGCCTGTGTGTGCTTCAGTGTGTATATTAAACTGCCCATGTGTGTGGATGTAATCACATCTTACCCTGATAATGTGCGCTGAAACCACGGTAACGGTGGTTGCCATCAGTCACAAAACGCAGCCGGAGCCAGTTCTTGTTGCTAACGATGGGAGCGGGGACATTACTCCCTGATAACCTGAAATGACAAAAGAAAAAAATGTTTGTAAGAAATACAACACACCCCCACACGTTGTAACACACACAAACAAACAAACATGATTACAAAACCTTACACTTTCATCTACAATAGGCCCTTCAAGGTTAGGCATAGTGTTGCTAAGAGGTCCTCGCTCTGATGGTCTTAGACTGGCTCTTTTAAAAACAGAAGTATTGACACTTCTGCATGTGTGAGTATACAGAGCCACGTTCTGTGAAGGAACAAAGCCGAAATCTGTAAAACAAGGTGGCCATGCTGTAAAAATGTCATTCCAAAAACAGACACTAAATATCAGCCTAAGGTTACTTTATGTTATTTAGTTCTCTTTCACGTTCTCCATCTTGCCTGTGTAGCTCAGCATGTGTGTGTACGCAAGAAGATGTGTTCAGAAAACATCTCAGTGCATTTGCAGCTGTCTAAAATTAGGTAAGAACAAAGTCTTTGTCACCGAATTACATACAGTATCAGGACCACAGAATACAACTACTCTGTTTCTGGCATTTGGGGATTATGCTGCATGTTCAAGGATGCCTCAACAGCCTTTAATGAAGTAGGAAATGGCATTTCTTATTCATTGGTTTTGCCAAGATTTCCCCAGCTGATTAGGGGATTTGACCCAGCTGGTCTGATTACAAACTAAATCTCAAGGTAGTTTCTGAAGCTGTACTTAGTGGATGGTGTTGTACTGGACCATGTTGTAGTCCTAATTATTGTGTCTAATATTTTCTCCACCACTGCTTACAGTAACTACGCTGCACATAAAGGGCTGGTATGCAAATCTAACAAGGTTTCAAACAACCACTAGACTTTCAGACAGTATACCACTTTTAACAATACTGGGTTTTATTGCATTAAAGTATGCTAATGCACTGAGCCCTTGGTGGCACGCAAAAGTAGTAGAGAGGACCCAATTTGCAACTCTTTCATCAAGGAGGAAGGATAAGATCCCTTAATTGGCTGAAAAGATGAACAAGGCTCTTCTGGTTGGCAAAGTGAAGAGTGTTAGGTCACCGCTGGCAGCCTCAGAGGAGGTGACTGCTTTACAGTTGACACTTGGAGAATAAAACCCCCTTGTTCCTATATAGCTTCAAATATGTGCATCTCAAATACAATCTGGGCTGGCAATAAACTTCTACTACACATCTGTTCTTTGATGTATGGTGCTTTCATCTTCTAGTGTCAGCCAACTCTCCCATTACATTTTCATAGAGTTTTTATTTATTTATTTTGTAATATCACCTTGGTTGTTACGCTTGAGACACAGGTACACACATACACACACATGGTGTAAAGTATGAGGTAGACTGCCCCCCTCATGTTTGCTTGTCTCCTTCTATAAACCCCTGTTGTTAGCCTTCGTAGTCCATTAATATCAACATGCACATATTGACACACAAATGCACGCTCACACACCCATGAATAGTGGCGTTATAATGTATATACCACTCTCGAGCACCTGTCCCCTCTAACAACAGTAGTATAAAGTAGAGCACAAGAATGCTGAGCGGGTGTTTTAAAAGGCGTGTCTTTGTGAGCGTGTTGGTTTGTATGTGAGATAGAGAGGGGGGGTCACCTTGTGCCCTAGATCAGTAGGATTCTCTGATGTCTGCTATTAGTCACGCACACACACACACACACACACACACACACACATACAGGGTGGTTTCACAGGCCCAAATACACAAAAACTGCCTGATTTACATACAACAGTGACAACACAACTATACAATAACACAACTGTCAACATAAGCAAAGACTTTGCCCTTAGTTGGCACTTTTTCGTTGAGAAACAGTGCAACAGCATTAAATGTGGGCAATTTGTTGAGACTGGTTCATTAAAACTGCTCAGTAATTGCTCTGGTAAGAGTTAATGTTCTGGGAAGAAAGGATAAACCATATATAGCGAGGGAAAGCTGAAATTTACCATGACCCTGTTTATTGGTATTTGATTGTCTCAATCTATCAACAAATGATGCCTTTTACATCCCCAAACACCAATCTCAACCTTCATTCAGATCATATTCAGAGAGAAAATTTAAGTTGGATACATGGTGGCAAATCAACGCTGGATTTGTCTGTTAGTCGGGAGAGAAATGGAACAGGGTCAGATAATAAAGCTGGTGGCCAATAATCACTCGTCACTGACAAAAACCACGTACAAGTCCCTGGACTGAACACAACACATTCAGTTCATGTGCAGTGTGGTAACACATTCAGCAGCAGAAACAGTATCTCTGACTCTATTAAAAAAAATAGAAATAAACAGTGACAAAACAAAAGTGGGTTTATAAACTGCAACATTTTTTACAATATAATTTATTCATCCTCACTATGTGTATGTAAGAGGACTATATATTATAATCTGATGTAGGCTGAAAAGTAAACATACACTGCACATTTCTTCTGCCTTCCTCCTATTTTTTATGCTTTCCTGCCCCCCATTTTCTTTTCGTCAGATCTCCTATGTGTGTCTCCTCACATGTACACTCTCACTCTCTTGCACATATTATTCATGTTTACAGCTCTTAATTCACTACCTGCTCCGACACCATTATACAGAGTGCATCATTAAGGGTACAGTCTGTGCATATTCAATCTGTTCCAATATTAAAACAGGAATTAAATCATAAATCTATACAGAGAGCCTGTGTGTGTGTGTGATGTTAAAGTATTAAACTACATGCTCAGGAAACACTTAACAACTCTGAGCTGCAGGATGAAGCTATAATTAGAAAAATTTCTGTTGCAGTGGTGGCTGGAGGGTTAGAGAAACAAGCTGGTGAATAAAAAGGTCACTAATCCGGATCCCCGCAGTAGCTAGGAACACCTCCTTCCAGCTGTACAGCCGAGATGCAACCACCGTCTGTATATAAAAATGGATGAACCCTCCGTGACATCACCCATTGGTCATCTGAAGAGTCAAGTCTGGATACTGGCTTCTTGATAGAGCTTGACTCTGCCTACCCCCACCAAATCCAAAAAAAAAAAAAAAAAAAGAGATGTGGAGCTCTCTAGACAGCTAGTGGCGCGACCCTCCCCCACCTGTCACTCATAGTGTTCCTGCCCTTAACTATGTATATATTTTAGCTTCAATATATTATAAACTGGTACATTTATAAAAATTCAAGTTGTTGTGGAGGAGGAAATTAGCTATAGAAACCAAACAGTTTTTGTACCAGGCTGTAAACATGTTTATTTCTGCTGTAAAGTTGGGCATTTTAACATGGGAGTCTATGGGGACCGATTCCCTTTTGGAGCAAGCCTCAAGTGGCCATTCGAGGAACCACAGTGTTTAACACTTCCGCATTTCTCAGCCTTGAAAGTTGTCGCTTGGATGTAATTTGGGTCCTTTAGTAAAGTTCTAAAATGTGCAATCAACCGCCAACAATGGTGGTCACATTACAACTATTGTTCTCTGGAATTGTAACGACACAAGTAACTACACTGAGAAATTCTGAGAAATTATGTTACATGTTCAACTGCAACTAGGTAAAATGGAACAAATTACTGAGATGGAGAGTGGGTGTGATCATTTGTGTGCTTGCAGGAGAAGGGAAAATATCAAGCAGAGAGTTGCCAGTGGGAGCAAGAGAGTACAACAGATTAAATACTAGACCGAAAGAGCATCTGTTGAACTCTCTGTCTACCTTCTTCCTTTCCACCCGCTGTTCTTCTCTTCCTCCACGGAACTACAAACCCACAATTCCTGTGGTAGTATGGAAATAAACAAGAGGGAGGGAATACAAAAGATAGATTGGCATATGGAGGGAGAGAGCAGGGCACATGGGTGGGTGGAGGAACACAGAAGGTGACAAATGTACATTGGCTTTTTTGTTATCTTGTTAATTATTCATTTTGGCATGTAAGCAGAATGTAATCACAAAAGACAAAATGCTGTATTACTAGTGAGCAACTTTAAATGTGGGTAATTTATGAATATAACATGGTTTATGTTGCACACATGGCTGCATTTGACCAAACACAGTTCACTAATTAATGATAATTTCACTGAGAGAACAGGGAAAAAAAAAATCTGCAGCATGTTTTTAGTTCAGGATTCACAATTACAAGCTTTGAAACATTTTTAATTCTTTTTTCAATCTCAGCATTATCTGCATATGAATGACAGTAATTCAGCATCGATATCAAGCTCGAGACTGCGACACATTGGTGGAAAATGTAATCACTGTCATTCAGATGTAATGTTTCTATGTAGTCTCCTTCATAAACAAGCTGCTGAAATGTTCACTGCTGGAGTTTTAATCTCAAAAGTGACATCTTGCACAGAAAAGATAGATAGACATGACAGTGGCAAATTCAAATCTGACTCGATAGACTGTGCGTGTGAAGAGATTAACAGTTTCTACCTGCTGTGTCGTGAATGACTCCACATACATGCAGAATTGTGATGTGAGGGGTGTGTGAGTAAGAGAGCTACACTACTCAACACTAACTTCTTTGTGCATGTATGTCTTTGTGTCTGCTTGTATGTGTGCATGTGTGTGGATATTCATTAGACAGTGGGGGAATGCCACTTAATCAGGCAATCTGTCTTAATAGCCTCCACTAATTAAGGCAGGTGGGAACTGCCACACATCTACACCTGTAAACATGCACGAACAGAGACAGACAAAATGCTCATTCATACACTTGCATGCACACAGAGAAATGAGCACACACACGCTGCAGGAGTGTTGGACTGAATGTGGTCTATGTAGAGCCATCATCAATCAGTACACAGAGACAGAGACGTCCTCCCTGTGCATGCATCTGTGTGTGTGTGGTTGTTTCGATACACTGTGTGCGTACTGTATGTGCTTGTGCATGTTGTTTATATGTGTGCGCTTGTGTTCATGCTTGTGTGACCATGCCTGCTGCGTCACTCTCTATCAATCTCAAGTGGGCAGAGAGTAATCAGTGTTCACAACAGGACACTGCTCTGTCTTCTTCCCCTCCTCCCTTTAGCCCATCTAAATGTCTCTCCTCCTCATTGCCTCTTCATAGAACAGCAGTGTGCTGGCTGGCTTGCTCACACGGACAACTGAGGGCTAAAATAAAACATGAACACGTCGCAGTGGAGCTTATTAAACAAAAATACATTGATAGTTTATAAATTAAGTAAGTAGACATTAACCTTTGAGGTCAAAGAAATGTCAAAATTGCCTCTTGTGAATACATTTGGGGCTGGTTTATAATGCTTGGGTTAGGCTCCTTAGCCCCAGATAAGGATATTCTTTGTGCTATAGACAGACAGACAGAGATAACTGTTTTCTTATCATTATTTCACAACAATTTGAAAATTTTAGTCAATAATGGGCTTTCCATGTTTGGTGTGAAAGAAGCTGACTTGCCTACACAAAGCCCTGACATCACATCCACTGAACCACCTTGGCAATGAACTGAATCAGAATCATTACCATGTTTATTTGCCAAGTATGTTGAGCACACAAGGAATTTGACTCTGGTACAGTGGCTCTCAATCTGCTTTTGTACGTCAACAAGAAAAAAAACCAAGTGCATTTAAATAAGAAACTGAAGCCAGGTCTCACTGATGCTCTTGTGGCTGATGCCAGTTTGGAAAATCTTGAAGAAAGGCTTCACAGAACAGTGGAGGCTGTTATGGCAGCATACGGCCTGTGATTTTGGAATGAGGAAATTAATCTTCACATCTGGGTGCAGTATATATAGCAAAATATTACATCTGAATAGTACACTTGGATAAATCACAAAATATCCTACTGCTTAAACGCATGTGGATGAAACACCGACTGCAACACTCCTTAAAAAAAGAAAAGCATGGTGGGCATATTAATGTAAGCTCTGACAGAACTACTTTAAAGAGTTAACAATTTCACAGCTAAATTAATCATGATCTAAACTAACCAATACTGTTTTCCAGGCAGAAACAGCTGAGCTGTGTTTATTATAGCGACAAGTACCATGTGTAGAATATTTTATACCATCTGTTGGGTAATTTATGCTGGTGATGGCAGATCAAGCAGGCAGCAAATCTAGCTAGCTTCTTCTGCTTCTTGATGTGGTAAAAATATAATGTATACTGAGAAACTGTATTAAAATCTAAGAAAAAAAAATGTTGGTTTGGTACAAGACTCAGTTATTATATTCTGATGTCTATCTTTTTGTCTGAGTAGAATTGATTAAAGGCCTGAAGCAAAATTTGCATTTAACAAAAACCCAACTCTCAATAACACTTTGACTGTATTTATTTTTTAAATCAAAGGTGCTGATGTGTCCCTCTACCCACATTTGATACATGCAAATAAATGCAGCCCCTCTTTTTGATTGTTTCTTTAACAGAAAGCACAGGAAGTGGGTGACAGAACCAGCGTATAAAGTGACAAACTATTACTCGTCTCTATTTAAGTGTATTTTGATAATCTAGCCACAGGGGTTGCAAGCCAGTGACTTCTGCGCCGGTCCCAAGCCCGGATAAATAGAGAGGGTTGCGTCAGGAAGGGCATCCAGCGTAAAAAAAATGCCACATTTAAACATGCGAATCCTCAGTGTGAACTCCATATCAGATTGGTCAAGGCCCTGGTTAACAACGACCACCACCAGTGCTGTTGACCTACAGGGTGCTGGCAGAAATCGGGCTACTGTTGATCGAAGAAAGAGAGGAGGTAGAAGGAGTCGTAGACAGAGATAGAAGAGGAAATGCAGGAGTATAGGTCGGAGAATAGGGACTCTTAACGTTGGCTCAATGACAGGGAAAGGTAGAGAGCTGGCGGACATGATGGAGAGAAGGAAGGTAGCTACACTGATTGCTTGATTGATTGATTGATTGATTTATTCTTTGAACCATGTA
Source organism: Monopterus albus (assembly GCF_001952655.1). NCBI lineage: Eukaryota > Metazoa > Chordata > Actinopteri > Synbranchiformes > Synbranchidae > Monopterus > Monopterus albus. The sequence goes on from NW_018127914.1 coordinate 1,446,732, forward strand.
AAGACAGTTGATATGTCAACACACATAATTTTACACATATCCAACAAATGCTAATCCAATATCAATTTGCTTATACCTAGTACATGCTTGAATGGAGTAGGAAGAAGTCAGACTTATCCAGTCCTACCCCATGACATCATCTTACCATCATTGGTTTGCAAGCAATAAATGATTCACTTCTACACACACACATATTATACTAAAAAAGAATATAACAGTGTTAACATTCTTACATCACACAAGTGATATACTAAAGAATGGTTACAAAATATACACCACACCCACAATAGTCCATGTAATTAATCATTGAGCCTGTTCTTGCATATATCTTGATTGACACATACCTTTATAT
>NW_018127914.1:1452735-1480085 GCF_001952655.1 Monopterus albus
AGAGTGGCAGCAAGAATCAAAGGAAAGGGGTACAAGACAGTAGTGAGACCAGCTATGCTGTATGGGTTAGAGACTGTAGCAGTGAGGAAAAGACAAGAGGCAGAGATGGAGGTAGCAGAGATGAGGATGTTGAGATTCTCTTTAGGAGGGACCAGGATGGACAGGATTAGGAATGAGCACATCAGAAGGACAGCTCAGGTCGGCTGTTTTGGGGACAAGGTCAGAGAGTCCAGATTGAGATGGTTTGGACATGTGCAGAGGAGGCATAGTGGTTATACTGGTAGAAGGATGTTGGAGATGGAGCTGCCAGGCAACAGGTCAAGAGGAAGGCCAAAGAGGAGATATATGGATGTGCTAAAAGAGGACATGAAGCTAATTGGGGTGAGAGTAGAGGATGCCGAGGATAGAGTTAGGTGGAAACAGATGATTCCCTGTGGTGACCCCTGACAGGAACAACTGGGAGGAGAAGAAGATTTAAGTGTATTTTGATGCTAATACTTTCATACTTCTACTTAAGTAACATTTTGAATACAGTACTCTTGTTTTTAATAAAGTATTTGTGGCATTGTTACTTAAGTAAACAATGTGAGTACTTCTTCGTTCACTGCGTGGACGCACACAGGCCATAGTCTGAAACACAACAAAAGCGTAAATACATACAGACTAGATTTAGTACAGTGAATGGCAATGACAGCATACTTATGACGGTAAAATGAATCTGACCCAACCACATATCATGCTCCAGTGGTGCTCAAACTCTGGCCTTGTCCCCTGAGTTTGGCTTAGCACCACCTGGAAAGGTTATTTGCCGTGAGAACAGTAAATGTCAAATTTCACTGAGCAGCAACAGTGACCTGCAAAAATGCTGTCCCTGTAGTGATGGCATGTGTTCACTGTAATTAATGTCTGGCAGTGTTGTCTACATGAAAACAACATTTCATAGCCCTTAGAGTCATTAGTGTTGCAATAAAAAAAAGTAAAATAAAAAAAGCCTTTCTGCTAAGGTAGTGGATACAAACACAAAGGAAAGAACTCCATTCAGTGGATGTTTCCCATCTCAGACTAAGAGACCTTCACCAAAACCAAATCAAATAAACCAAGTAAATAAGTCAAAGTAAATGAGCTTTTTTAGCCTGGAGAATTTTGTTACAGAATCTCTATAATTCACAGTCAATCTTTGGATGACAGTTAAAAATATAGTACAAAGTACAAAGATCAAATTTATAGCAAAATAACTGAGATTTAGGTCTGTTATAGTGCTCAGTATAATAAAGTGCAAAAGTTAAAGATGCCCTAAAGTCCTACAGTGGAAGTGACCTATTTTGGGTTTGTTCTCCTGATTGAATTTATGAACTTGACTTTGTTTGCATAAACACTATCATCTAATTATCATACACTAATCTAATTATAAACCTTATTGTGATTCTAAGAGTAATTTGATTAAGTTGTTTACATGCATAGCAGAGGATTTATCTCATTGTACCCTTTTAATGCAATCTTGCATAGTGTGTGTTGACTGAATTAATTGCCATGTACCTTTTCCCCTACATGTATAGGCCACTAGTAAACTCAGAAACTGCCATCATGAAATACAAATGTCTCTCTTCTTGGCTGCTTTCTTCTCCTATGTAACTATCATGCAGCTTGTCCACATCTGAGACATCAATACCAGCTATGAAAAAGACAGTACTGTATCAAACAGTGGACACTGCTGCGCAGCTTGGAAGACTCAGATAGACAGGCTTAATCAGCATATGGCATTCACATCTCTGAACAATCTTCTTATAATGCAACTTTCTCAGTCTTCCACACAGTTAATCCAACAGTCAGCATTCTATTTGACCTACAGTAAGTAAAAAGGGGGACTACACTGTTTACATGGTTTTAGTCTAACTTCAGTATTCTCATCATCACATTTTACTTAAGGTACACATAGCAGCTGTCACATAGTTTCTTTGTGCTTGTCTGTCTCATTGTGTCCTTCTCTCCCTTTCTCAGTCCTTTCCTCTCTACAAGTGTTTTCCTCCCCCATGAGTCCCCTGATGGCTTTCTCCTCTTGTGTCTTCTCTTCTTACTCTTCTTTCCACCTCTCTTCTCCTGTCAACTCTCATCTTCACTACCTCATCCCTAACTCTGCACCTCTGCTTTCATCTCCACCCTACCTTACCTTCTTACCTCCACTTCTTCTCTCCTGGCTCCTCTTGTCACCCCAATTGCCCTTTCTGCTCCCCACTCCTGTCTTGTCTCCTGTCTCTTTGCTTCTCTTGTCTTCTTCTGCTTGACCTGACACTGCCTCTCCCAAAACATCATGACGCTTCACTTGCTGTCCTCTCATTGTGCCTCTCTTCTCTCCTGTCCACTCGTCTCCTTTCCTCTCCACTAGATTAGTTCATACTAAAAAGAAAGCCGATTCCTAAAAGATTGCATTAAATTGTTTCAGAGTTTATCAAGGGTGTGGGTCTAAATTGGGGGAAAATTTGCTTAGACATGCAGACCTAAATTATTTTTGGGTCACCAGAAATTGGATTTAAAAATTAATGCCCAGTGTGAAACATTGTGAAGGTCACTGGTATAACCTGTACGTCCCAACACTGCAGATACTGTAGATCTGCGGGAAAATAGCCTGCATCGTGAACTTGTTTACAAGTTCTCTATGAAAGTCATTTGGTCCATGAATGGGGCTGGTAATGGATTCTCCAGAGTCTTTCCTGACTGTGTGATAACTGGTTGATGTGATTTGTAGTAGTTCATTTTGGGAAATAGAAAAAAGAAAAGAAAAAAGAAACCAATTTCCTGTGTGTTTAAAGTATTATCTCTGCTGTGATAAAGACAGCCACTAATTCTGGCTATATGTCGCCAGAGCAGTGCTGTGGAAATGATGTGGCATTCGTTCCTGCTGTTCTAGAGCCATAACATTAAAAGCAGCATGATCCTTGTGTTCCGCTGACAAATACCACTGGAGCCTCTCTTGAATATATGGACCTAAATCTCTAATGTCAGAGCAAGCTGTACACTGAACCGACTGTCTGCATTGCATCATGGCTCAATGCAGCCTGCAGCCGTAGCCTCAGGCAAAACTTAAGCTTGTAAGCCTGGGTTATTTGGTCCGGCACTTATGTCCATGTTTAATAGCGTTCCATTTTCTGATTCAGCATTCGTCTTGGTACAGTATGATACACCACACTTGTTGATCTGTGGAATAATATTAAGTAGGACTGTGTATCTTGTCACCCACTTGTGCCTACATGTGCCTCCTCTGATACTTGCACAAGATACAAACAAAACAGAGACCCAGTCATCAAAATATAGTGCCGCAGGGCTAGCAGTGGCTAAGAACTCCACAGAGTACCTTTAAATCCTGGCCACAAAGGCTATGACTGCAAAGGTGTTTCTCAGCCATTACAGCAACACAACATCTATTTGAATGCCTACACAAAACTGGGATGTGGACTTTGATTCAGAGGTCTGGAACCAGGCTGTAGTCTGTAGAGTGAGTTTCCCTGTATCTTTAGATACATATTTGAAAAAATCTGATATGTTTGTTTGTTTGTTGTGTGTGTGAGAAATAGAAATGGGGCGTTTGTTTGTGTTCAAGGTCACAGCTCCATTTCCTATTCGGGATGGTGCTGCTATCCCAGCATCCTCTCTGCCAGCAGCATTGATTAACACTCAGCAAACATAACATCGCGTACTTGCACACACACACACACACACACACCTACCCACACATTTAAAGTTTGTCTCATACACACAGTTCCTTTTGCATATCTCAAACAAATGCTAATGCTTTGTGCAGAGCAGCTATGCTTCATTGTTGAGATCTCTCATGCAAACTCACACAAACGTGTGACGTGTTATGATATTTGTGTAGAGTAAAAACAGATACAGCGGAACAGTATGAAACCGGGCCAAGTGAAAGAACAGAACAAATTCAACACTGCACAGAATGAATAAATTTTGATTGATGGTGTTGGAGAAATTGGGTTTGTAACTGTGGGACTAACCTGGACTTGTTCCAGTTGCACAGTACTGAAGTTGCTTCTTTCCCTTAAATCAAATAATATCAGTAGTTTGGCCTTACCTGTCACATTGATAACTGTAGATCATGTACAATTTTTTTTTTACTTTATAAGAGAAGAAGGAAAAAAAAGAAATCCAAGTGTGCCATGCAGTACCATGCCTTCAAAGCAATTTGTGTGACTAGTGTAAACAAATGTCATGAACTGATAAGAATGATAAAAGTGTAACTTCCACCATCCACACAGGTAGAGCAAAACTACCATTAATAATAGGTTTGCCTACACAGGCAGGAGAAGGAGTCTAAAGCTGGGTTTCGTTTGCACATTGTGGTTGGCTTGTGTATCCTTCATTCCTTGGAAGAATCAGAAATGCATCTGCAAGATGCAATTCAGCACATGACTGGAGAGGGCAGCAATTTTGGATCACCACAGTAATGGTGGAAAGCTTGAAGAGAAACTTGTAGAGCTCACCCAGCTGACATTTCATATGATATTGACTCATCACTGCTTTCTCCGCCGTGAACTCTACATCAACACAATTCCTCCAGTACTGCAAAAGTGGAAGTTGAAGTGAAGATGTTCTGGCCTCCAGTTTTGAGGATTTCACCCAACGCCAATATCCTACTGTAGGTGCCACATACATCATGCACTACTGAGATGCTCCGATCTGCCCACAAGTCAAGGGGATTCTTCACATCTCTCTACTGCATTGCAACTGCTTTGTTATATGAGAATGCTGTAAATGAGGGTTCACTGTGATAGGAAGGATTTAATCTTGCCAAACTATCGCTGAAACAGATGTCTGTGCCCTTGGCTCATAGTTTAGCTGCTAAAATACCAAGTGCTTTACAATGTATGTACCATATATCTACATCACACTGTGGCATCTGGGCAGAATTAATTGTCTGCTAAACCAACTCGCCTGCAGTGATATGACTCCAGGCACTCGGTGACAAGGCTTCCAGTCCAGCTCAAACCTGACAAAATTAATTTTCAGTGCCTCTATTACAAATAAATCCTTGAAAAACTGGAGATTGGTAAATGACAGACTTCGACCACCATTGCCATAAATTTGGTGACGGGCTGTCAAGTAGGTGCACCTAACAGCACTAAACAGTGTGCTATTTCCTGAATAGCATGGTGCCCCTATTTCCTAAATAGTCCCTATTTCCTGAAGTCATGTAACTAGACACTTGTAAGAGAGGAGAGAAAGAGACAGTGACAGAGATGGATGGACTGACATACATACACAGGAAGGCAGAGAGACAGCAGAGAGAGAGAGAAAGTGAAAGTAAGAGTGGGAGAGAGATCATTCCACTTAAGATGCTCTACTTGGTTTCAAGGTCAACTGATCCTGAAACAACAAAATGTGTGCGTATTTGTGTGTGCGCGTGTGTATTAGGCTAGGATTACAGGCACTTAGCTCACAGCGAAATACTACTCTCACAGGCGTGAGCACATATCTCTGCATATTGATTAGACACAAGTATCTGTGCGTGAAGGGTAAAGAGTGAGTTAGTGTGCCTGTTTGTGAATGAGTCTGTAAGGAGTGACTGTGTGCATGTATGTGTGTGTGTGTGTGTTGGTGTGTGGGAGACTGATGCTGTCAGCCCTGCAGCAACTGATAAACACAACAAATTCTTCTGCATACTCGCATATTAGCAATTCAGCCATTAGTTTTCTTTGCTAATTGCTATTGGAAATTAACATTTCAGCTATTAGCTACTTCCCAAATTGCCAATGGAAATTAATATACTGTACATAGGCAATTTGTAGGAATCAGCATGGCCTAGTTCTCACAAAGGCTACTCTGTAATAAAAGGGTCAGTGGTTTAAATCCAGTAACAACCAGTACAGCCATTTAAGATGAGCAAGACCTGCAAAAAATTGTGAATGACCAGTGTTTGAAATGATCATGAAATCATGTTTCCCTTGATTTTAGTGTCTCAGTTTTCTTTGTAACCTCAAAGATCTCATTTGCATACTTCAACAAATTATAATGCTGTTTAGAAATTATGGTTTGAGTCCTAGGACTTCTCTAGGACACTCGCATTAGAAAAATCATCCTCCTGGAGCTACTGTGCATACACAGAATGAGAAAACACACTACTTACTGTATTATGAGACTGCCCTTTTATAAAATATGACAGTATATGTCGTTTGTGCTGGCAGGTTATTACAACGAAATGTTATGTGTTAGTTTGATGACATCTAGCGACTATATTAACAATAACATGAGGAAAGGAGCAAGTGTATAACGTCACAAAGTTGACACCCAAAGGAGGTGGGATGGACAGCCAGGCACACAGAATACAGGCCATGTCACCCAGGAGAGATGAGTTTGACTCCAGTGTGTGGCTTGTGCTTGTAAACTGTTTTTATTCTTAAACATGAATCCTGTTTTCTTAAACATGACATAATCAAATACTTTTTGTGCCTAAACTTTTTTCCCCAACGTGACAAAGTAGTTGATGAGCCTAAATGATTGTAAATGAATGATGATAAATTTGCCGCACAAAACAACAGTTCATTGAAATGAAATGAAACCATGACAGTTTCCTAATAGTAATATCATATTATGACAAGATGATAAAGGTCCAATAGCCTGCTAGCTAGCAACTGTGTTTATCGCTCTGTCCATAATGACAAAGGTCAGTAAATCTTGGTAGTGTCATGTAGGTTGTTTTTATTCTTGGCGAGATTGCTGACAATTGTTCTCAGAATGGTAGGAGTGCTATTTATGATGCAGTACGTCCCTATGGGTTGTATGAGAGGGAAGGGACAAACGACCATATGGGTCATATAGGTTGGGGGTCTCGTAGAGTATTACATGAATGTACACTAACATAGCACACAGCAGATGCAAGCAAGCAGAGACACAAACACAGACAAAGACACATAAATCCAATTATCAGTAGTTGGTCTCCATTCTTTTAACTGAACCAAGCCAGAAAATCAATTCTGTGTGTTTTGCAACCAATTTCAGTTTCTTCTGGAGCTGTAAAAGGAGAAACATACCCCTTTTTCAACAAAGTCAGTTTCTTTAACAGGGGAAAGGCTTTTAGGGATGTGGACTTGCTGATTAGTCTGACAAAGGCACGCATTTGATAGGTCAATTTATAGTTACTGAGCTTAAAGTGAATAGCTGTTTAGTCTGGCCCCCGGGCAGAATATGCTAGGTAGGTATAAAATTCACAGGAATATGAAACTGAGAAAAGCACATGTTTGGCATTTGTACTTGATGAATGTCAAAAATGCCTTTGATTATTTTCATTTCAGCTCTCAGAGGCACCACACAAATCTCTCCCCAGCGGTGCCATTATATACAAATATGGAAACTAAATAGATTTTATTGTACCATCATTTTTGACCACAGGACAGAGTGAATTCTTTAAGCCACAGAATCAATCTGCTTCCAAAGAGATCTCGCTCCATGCTAAGTCCCTACACATTTTTCAGTACACATTCATGTATGGCACCTACACATTCTGCAGAACATACTTTTTGACCTATTTCCAAACATGCTATATAGGGTTGAGATAGGGGGACTGTATAGGAGACTGGAGTAAACCAACAGTAATCCACAGATGATGCATGTTTTCAGATGTGTTGCTTTAGTCTGTTGAAAGTACGGTGGAAAAAAAAAAAGCATTCTGGTGGCATGAAGGGACACACCTGGATGGCAACAATGCTTAGGTGCACTCTGGCATTTAATCAATGCTAAATTGGTGCTGCTGGGTTTAGGGCAGCCTACTTCATGTCAAGAAAACATTCTCCAGACAATTATGACAAGTCTCCTGTAACGTTTACAGCGTCAAAGAGTCTATGGGATCAGGCTGTTTAAAAATTCTGATCAGGCTGCCTTAAAGGCAACCGCATATTTAATTCTAAAGGAACATTTAACCACTCCTTAGGGTCTCAGTTTTGTTGACATTATGCTAAGTGTCGTTTCATCTTCATGTTTGACAGGAATGAAATGATGATTTGACTCTTGCAATGCGGCACATCCACTTCAAGGCTTAAAGAACTGTGCTTTCTGCACTGCCCCTGTAAGTATTGCACCATCTTAAACAATCAAAATGCTGTTTTTATATCCTTGTTCTGACATCTCTGATGAACAAGACGCTCTCATCCACAGGAGTGCTTTGTTGTCTTCCCCGGTGAAAAGCCATTAAAGCCACTTAAATTAGGTGTCTTGTGCATTCTTAAATTTACTTCTATAATTGAAACATTGAAACATTGTGAACACGGATGATGAGGTGGATATAAACAATTGGTTTATGTGTTTATGATAGTCATTTGTGCCCTGTCTATTATCTATTAAAATAGTATGCTTGTGGGTAAATTGCCAAAATGGATTCATATATATATAAATGTACTATTTTACACTGTGTTTCAACTCTTTTGGTAGTCGTAAAACAAGGAGCCTGTTTAAACTTAGCAAGTTGTATATCTGCATGTCTCTGCCCTCCTCAAACAAAACTATGACAATACTATTGTCTTGGCTGCTGCCAAAGACCATCATATGAGAAGTATCCAACCAGCAACCTCAATATGCTGCATGGGACTTTAGAGTCCTACAAGTAACGACAGTACACAACAAGACAGTACATAAGCCAAGTCACCAGTCAGACTAAATGACTACCAGTCACCAGCACATGATGCCTACTGCATTAATAAATAAATAAATCAACTCACCAAATGGTTGGTGGTTCAGATCCCTCCACCTCCAGGTAGTCATACTTCTCCTCTGTCTGGAAGTCTGTAAAGATGACAGAGATGGTGTCTCCAGGTTCGGCCAATAGGATCCAAGTACAGTCGGCCTGGTTACCATAGTTGCCGGGGTAACCGGGACTGGTCACCACCCCACTGCCGCCCCTCACAGTGCCCCCACATGTGTCCTCAGCTGTCAATCAAATCAGAGTGACAAATAGAAAACCTGGGTTAGGGAGAGGAGGAGGGACTGAGGGGCGGACTTTTGTTTTAAATTCAGTTTTCCTTTTGCTTTTGGATCAAATGTTTTGATTTTCACAGATATATAAAATGAGTGTCAATTAAGATCATGTACAGTACCAAATTAGCAATTGAGATCTAATTATTAATAGACCTAATATTATTTCTCAGCCACACAAGTAGATTAAAGGTCAGTCAGCCCAAGTGCCCACCTCTCTCCCTCTATGAGATGATTTTTCCTAATCTTTATTTTAGTAAATTACAAGGACACTTTGTGCTCTCAACTCATATTTTGTGGCTTGAATGTTAGAAATGGATGACTTTCATTTTAGCAAACACTACTGTGAAAAGTTAAGCCAGTAAACTTTGGAGAATGGCGTTGTTTTCTTTTAGCCAGTTAGGACCAGGGTGGGCTTTAGTGGTTAGGCTGCAGTTCCTGTCACACTCCGAGCTGCTGTCCTCTCCTTTAATTTTATGTTTCCCTTTTCTCCAATCACAGGGCTCCGCTCTCGTCTCCTCCAGTCGCTACCAAGGACCTTTGAATTTGATTATTTCCCAATTGGCTGGTCTAATGTCAGTTTATCAATTAATTCTGAATTAATTTCAAAACATATAGACCAAATGTGACAATAGATTTGCCTAATCTCCTAATAGATGATCACATCTGATTGATAGTATAATTCACAATTTATTCTGATTACTGTATCACAGATAAAGACACATGGATTGCGCTGTGCACACGGCATAAATTATACACATATAATTTATACAGATACACTCACGAAGAAAAAACATACTACACTGGACCTTGTTGTGTCACTGGGACATTGGTTGTACATTAATTTATTCCAGAGGATTGCGCTCAAATCCCAAGTCAAAATGCTGTTTTTCCAATCTCTTTAAACAGGGAGTGCCTGTCTTAACATTTTGAAATGTGTTTATCAAAAGCAAACAGAGTCCATCCACTGCCCCAGTGACTAAAGACACAATGTTGAACCTTATTTCTGAGAGCGCACAACTCCAACTGGAAACATGGCATAAATTATAGCTGTATAATTTATAGTTATACATAAACGAGCCAATACTGCATGTAACACACTCTTACAGCTGACATGTATTTTTCTACACACATGTGAGTGCAATTTGGGATGATGTCATATATTTTACTCTACAACATAGCACATGTTGATATGATCAGTATTTAGAGAAGACAGAGAACAACAGATTGTATTGTCCTTAAACTGCACTCACTGATAAGCTGAAAAAGACACATCCTCTATAAGAGTGTAGACAAGCACTGTCAGGTATACATGCACATCCGTCAGGCTCATCCAGGCAGTGCTGCCTTAGGGTGATGCATGTACAGATGACAGAGATATGATAAGGACCAAGCCAGACTCCATCCACAGGAGGGGTCAAGAGAATAACTGTGGTCCAAGACTAACATCGAGCAACAGACGATAGCCAGTACAAAGGAATAAAAACATTAGCAAAGGATAGTAGAAATCAGACGGAACAGAATGCACTGAGTAGAGACAGGAATTTCATGGAGGCTAACGGGGGAACATAAATAATAAGAGCAAACAGAAACACAAAGAACCAGACTGAAACAGGCCAAGGGTTGTATCAGATACGAAACCAGAAGAGAATGAAACAAAATAAGTGAATAAATTAATTTTAAGACAGATTGAGCCTTTTTTCAACAAATGAAAGTGTGAGCTTAAGAACAATATAGACTTTGTTTCTCTCTTATTAGAAATGCTGCCTGTGTCAAAATGTGTTGACACAAGCTGGTGTTCAACTCTGGTTGAGATGAAAATAAAAGTGTGCATTGTCCTAAACTATTAAAGTATTAAAAGTGAAGTACAGAAATATATTATTTAAACATTAACAATTCATTCATTCTCAGGGATTCATATAAGTCACAGACTCAGTCAGTCAGTCAGTCAGACAGACAGACAGACAGACAGACAGTCCAGGTAGTGGAAGACAGACCATTCAGTTATCCAGGCAGACATTTATTCCACAGCGAGACAGTTAAAAAGATTTGTGTAAATGACCTGACACCCTGACCAAAGCCTGCTGAGACCCCATCACATTTGCAGCAGAGCAGTGCTTGGGTAGCCTATGTGTGTGTGAGTGTGAGCACACATGGGTCGTCAAGGACATGTACACATTCTAATACAATATAACACATCCCTAAAGTGGATCATACCATTTCCACTCCCTAAGTGATCTGCCTCACGACAGCAGCAAACACACTGCAGCACCCTGACTGACTTTACCTGCTCTCAGTAATTCCTGTAACGTGTCTGGCTGGGGCATATGGACACTATTTTTTTTATTTATTATGGCTCATGAGCTGTTGGTTTTGTGTAACTCTATGCAGATTTGGTGTCAGATCAGTGATTCTCAATGACCAGCTGGAGCGCTGCTCCTCAGCTCAGCAGCCACTCTCATATCAACACATTCCCATAGCAACTTTCCACACAATGACAAATTATAAGACAAACGAGCCTATTCTGAATTTCTTGGTAAGTAGTGACTTGAGGTTCACACAGATAATTATAAATTGCAGATGGTTATGTAGATTTATTTTGGTTGTGCATCACCGAAGTTCTGTAAAGTTTAAATTAGTTTTCATGCTGTAGTTATTTTCTGAAATTTTTGAGATTTTATGTTTTTCTTTCTAATTAAAGTCTGTTTTTATTAAAGTTGGTTCTTCTTGACTTTCAAACTCTGCAGTAGTCCTTATCTCTGTTCAAAGAACACAGCTTACTGCATGTTTTACCCATATACAGTACATGCATGTCCAGTTGTCAGCAGCCCTTAGTGCAGACCTCTCTGCTGTGTTCTTTGCTTTTACTTAGATGGAAACCTGGGGAGGCTGAACTCAGGCACATGCCCCAGCGCACTGACCCACGGGGGAGGCAAAGTGTGTGTGTGTGTGTGTGTGTGTCTGGGTGGGGGGCTATATGTGTTTGAATGTGGCTGTGTATGTGTGAGAGTGAAAGAGAGGTAGTGTTTGCCATGTTGCCCTCATTTCCTATCACATCAGCGAGCTAGTGTTGGCCTTTTCTTTGCCTTTCCATCCCTCTGTCTCTTTCTAGTTGCTGTTTGTAGCACCACCTCTTTTTTTCCTTACTGGTCTCTGCTTGTGACACCACACCTTTTCCCACTTCTGCATCAAAATTATTTGCACTGTAAAACAGCACATCTCCTCCTCTACCCTCCTCTCATTTTTTTTCTCCTTATCGCCCTCCTCCCTCCCTCAGTTCTCCACACTTTCTTCTCTCCTCCTTATTTATCCTCATGTCTCACCCTTCCACTTTCCTACTCCGTTGTCCCCAGCCAACCCTCAGCCCTTTCCTACCTCTCCCCATCTCACCATCCCTCGCCTTTTCTCTCTCATGGCCTGGGGTGCTTTGATCACTTGTTCTTAGCCTCCTTATCCTGTCTCCCTCTCTCCCATCCATTCATTCCCTCCTCCCCACAGTGTTGTCATCAATATTGCAGTCATTTGAGGATTCCTTCTTTATCCTTCTCTCTCTCTCTGTCTTTCTTTAAGATCTTACTCTCTCTGCATTTCACCCTGTGCCTTCTTCCCTCTCTCGTTCTGCTGATTGATTTTATGTTTAATGGTTTTTTTGGCCTCGTCTCATTCTTTCCTCTCTTCTTCACTTGCTGTTTCGTCCCACTCTTCCTTTCCTTCTGTCACATAACTCCAACCCTTTCCTGCATCACTTTGATAGGCAGATCGCTATCACTATCAGATTCCTGGACACACACACACACACACACACACATATATATACCTTTACTTCATCACAGACGGCCCAGTGTGCTGTCAGCCTCTAAGCATTATGGGCCGTCTATATCATCCTTTCCTTTCCTTTCCTCTGTCTTCAGGCTGTATCCATCCATCCCTTCTGCTCTCCAATATACATCCACCCACCCATCAACCTCTTGCCCCCCATATGCTGTAAAGCTGAATATATAAAATGACCCCTCTTTCTCTCATCATTCCCTCAATACCTTTCATATCTTGGTTTACCTGCTATGAATGACTGAATAGACAGGAGGGAAACAGTTAAACAAGTACACAAAGGATCCACCATTTATTTTTAATAAAGTTCCTCCTGTTCAGAAGAGTTACTAGACGCTCATCAGGTTTCCCCTGCAGCTGCATCGTGCGCCACCCTGCCTCAGTACACCGAGCATGCAATTTCACTTGTCTTAATGTCACTTTCACCATTCAGCCATGCCAGGATGCATTACAGTAAGTGACAGATCTGGATGAATACGAATCAGATCTTACAGATGGTGCCAACAGGACTGGAAAATTAGTAAAGGAATTGGTGGCATTGTGAACAGAATCCAACTTAGCTTTTGGATGCAGCTCAGTAACAAAGTGCATACGAATAAAGCAAAGATAAAGGCGAGGTGGGAAAAGAACATCATGCGTAGTTTTAGGCCATTTGTAGAACAAGTGATGCTGCAGTTTTTCTTGGTAGGAGTGTCTAAGTGGTGCGAGGACAGTGTTTTGCTTAACACCAAATCTCCTTTCCAACCTCTCCTTTGTTTGGGAGATGTGCCATGAAGTGTATACATATTCACAACTCATGTTCTGGCTTTTACTGTATAATGATCTGTTTTCATAGGTTTTAATTACTGTAGTCTGCCACCTTTCTCAATACATTTACTCCTTTTCTTTTTTGAAGAAATAGCAGCACAATTAGCCTTTGGTGATGCTTGAGTCCTGCACTATGTGTTCTTCAACAGCAGCCGGCCGTTTAGTGAAGCACATATGAAACAATTACCTTTAGAACGTCCAGCAAAGATGTTTGACTAAATTTAATTGTTCAAGAAAATAATTTGTGTAATGTGTATGGAAAATTAGTGTATGTATCAAGAGAGCAGTGCTTGCATTAACTTTCAAAGAGCAGACATGTGAGCTAAAGGCATCCTTCTTTTTGCTAAAAATAAACCCGTCTGGATGTCGAATACATTGTATAATGACTGCAGACCTGTCATAAACACCAGCTACATGAATCTTGGGCTCTACAATTAGCTTGAGCCGGTCACGAAAATGATGATTCAGTTCTGTGGTTACTTTTAAAGCTGCGGGTTTGTGGAGTTTACAGCTACTGTACATGCCCCCACTCAGGTATCCAGATATCAACTGTCTTTTGAGCTCTTCTGTTGAATTTTGCTTTGAAAACTCATAAAAGTGATGACTGTCATACCAGATTTAAAGCAGACAAATATCCACATTCAACTACTCATCTGTGCAGCTGTCTTTATCCTGTAACTGTGATTTAGTAACTTCCTTTTTATGTGACACTCTCATTATTCTTTAGTTTCCTACTGCAGTATATTACTGTCACATTTTTCTATCACTCCTTAAAATCTTGTTAGAAACAGATAGGTTACTGTCCTCTACTTTCCAGCATAGCATTTTAGATGAACAGTGATACTTTTTAGGACACACACACACACACACACACACACACACACACACACAAACGATGGACCATGCTGACCTTCAACTTCCACCATCTGTCCACAAATCAAAGAACAGATGCTGTCTGCCAGTCAACTAACAGCCCGACATTTAGCCCAATTAGGTCAGAAGAGTGATTTAATGCTAGATCACCAGAAGGATACATAAATAGAAAAGGCAGTGATTGATAGATAGATTGCTATCATGATTATTAATCTTATAGTAAGCTTACATACCTGAACAACAGAATCATATTGCTGGTAATATAGAGAGATAAAATTCCATTTTCATTATACTGTAATTTTAATTCTCCCATTATTGATACCTTTTAACCACCACTCTCGACTCCACATATCTTACATCTGAGAGTAACAGCATCACGTAAAACCTTGGTTATTGCAGGATATGCTTCTTTTAAGCACCGACACATCCAAGGCAATCACGCTGACCTGCTGGGGAACTTCACTGTTCACTGACTTGTCAGATGACAGGATCGACTACATTAAAGCATCTCCGGAGCTGGAAGAACTCAGAATTTTGCTCAGGACGCTCAGGATACTGTGGCTGTACAGCGGTAGCTCCATCCTCTTGCCTCAACAAAAAAAAACATAAAAACTGTAAAATGCAGTTAGATGAAGGTAAAAGATAAAAAAAAAAAAGCAAGTTGAGAGTAAACAAAAAAGGGGCAAAATGGAAGAAGAAAGACTCTCTGTCTCTCTCATACTCTCACTCCACAACGTTACTGAGATTGATGATTCAAGCATCTCTGTTTTCTTATGTGGTCATTAAACAGAGTTTCTAAATTATCAACTGTAACGAGCAACCCCTAAAGTTGTGATTTATAAATATTACCTCTCATTCATCCATCCTCCCCTCTGGCCTTATATTTTATCCTCTTAGAGTGGGTGTGTCTGAGTGCATGACTGTTTATCTGCATGTTTTGCCAGTTTGCATGTGTGTGTTCATCTGTGTCTGTTCAGTTTTGTGCATGTATGCCTATTTGAATGTACTTTCATTCGTGTGTGTGAAAGAGACAGAGTGAGAGAGCAATCTGGGTGTCAGTGAGTGTTAAATGTCATCCCTGACATCTTAAACAAATAGGCGCATATTGAGTTTAACGCATCACAGCCCTGACGAAATACACTCTACTCTCGTCTCACTCCTCTACTGCCAGATCCTGCCCTTCTTTCCTCTTATGTCCTTCCCTTTGCTGTGCAGTGTTCTGAAAAAGTAAACTAAACCAATCATGCTCCCTCACTCTAAATAAAGGAGATGTATAGTTCAAATATGTACTTCAGTCAGAGACACTTGAGTTAAGGACAGTAGGAACTAACATTTACAAACACTGCCTAGTACAGTCTTATGAATGTGATCAGATGTCACTAGTCAGCCGGAAGCCAAACGGATAACGCAATCAATAAGTCAGTGATACTGAGCATGAATGTGACAGGCGATGCTGACATGAGCTCATCTTTGCAGGTGTTTTGTGATTCATTCATTCAAATTCATTTAATAGGTATGCAACATGAAATGTAACCATACTGTAACTATTTTTGTGTACATGAAACCTCCACCGTACATTTACCTTTGATTTTGTGTTAATAATAAAGGTATCCAAGATAATTGTTGTATTACAGAGGTTGACATACAAGAAGAGAGACATACAATAAATAATAGCATGACTTGACACACTATGAAAACTGATGTCTTTCCGAAAACAGAATCATTAGGTTACTGTCACCAAGTATAATCACAGTAATAAGGTACTGTCACAAAGAATTTGATAGAAAAATGCCACAAGTCTCTTGTCGTGACAGTCTATCAAAAATGCTAATGAGAGAAAACTTAAAATGGCCATTTCTGAATAGTTTCTGACAGGTCATCTACAGTCTGTACAGACTGTAGAAACAGCAATGTACCCTGACACAGATCAGTTTAAACCCTAAAGTTAGATTAGAAGGGTACTCAACATCTAGTTGACATTTAGCCCTAGATAATCAATATATAAACTCCAAAATGGTGACCAATATTAGTAAGAAAAAGTCTGCAAGCTTAGCTCATGTACAACCCAATACCAGACCACGCCACTCTTTTCAGTGTGGTATGGATGATGGCTTTTTTATTTTCATAATCAATACTTGTGCATGGAAATGCAAATCAATACTGGAAATAGGTTATGCTGCAAGAGATCAGCAGTACAAAGGAGTTTACATTTCCATCTGGTCTAGTCTTCAATAACTTCACATGGAAATCCAATAGAGAAAACCAAGTAGATTGTTCTTGCCAGGAGAACTGACACTTCAGTCTATTCCTTTCTCTCCAGTGATCGAGACTGGAATAAGAAACAGTGCTGTGTGGATTATGTACATACCATCTAACCATGTTTGTCTACTTCAGTAGCATCTGACCCTGTAAGATGTGGTTTAAAGCTACATTATGTAACTTTTTCAAATATGTTTTGTTGTAAAAATATGTTTCAAACTTAATGTGGAGAAATGCTGTGGAAGCCTCCTTGACTCAGACTCATTGAACAGCACTGGCAGCGGTGCAGAGATATTAGCTTCTAAAGGTTTAGAATCAGATTGACCTCTATAAACAATTAATTATTTCTGGTTGATCAGTAAGTTTTGTTGCATTTTCTTTTCTTGTAATATCATAACAGCAAATATCTGAAGTGTAGCAGATGGTAGCAGAGCATAGTGGAGCAGGGAGAGGGAACCCTGGGCGGAGCAGAGGGGGCTGATTTGGAGCATCATACTAATGCTACCTTAAAGTTATATACTGTAGCTTTGATACTCTTGTCATCTGCCCTAACAAAAAACAAACAAAAACAAGATTACTAATTAACCCAGGAATATGCGACATGCTTGATCTGTATGAGATGTCTCTATGACCACCACGGACACAACTACATGACTAAAAGAGGAAGTGGACAAGTATGAGTGAGGTGAAATCATACTGTCTGTTCAGCTCAGTCTGTCTGTGAGAATGGGTGCATGTGAACAAAACCTTCTATGCCACAAAGTGTGTGTGGTACATAGCAGACAAAGCAGGAAGAGGAGAAACAGGACGACAGGGGACAAAAAGTGATTAGGAGAGATAAAGAGAAAATGGGATACTGTAAAAAGGAAAGACCAAGAGCAGACACAGGAGGGGGGTCAAGTGGAGCTGCTATAATGACTTTGAGACTCTCATTCACAGAGACACCTTTTTCTTTTTTTGTTGTTTGTTTTTTCTGATGTCCACTTTGTAATTTACATAATCCAAATAGTTATACATCTTGTTGCTCAGTACATGTGCTATAGTCTTTTTTTAAACTACTTCCACATTGATGTCTATAAAGAAGGAGACTGTCTTATGGGAGACATTCGAGAACTGTCTCTAATTAACAGCTACATACGATAGATGAAATTCAATATTACCAGTGGTCTCATCTACCCCCATTACTCCACACAGGTAACAGTAGCAACTACAGTACCGACTGTTTTTGCGACAGACCCATCTATAGCCTACAGGTGCATTATGTTACAATTTGAGACGTGGCGTCTATCATTCAGCTGTCAGAGAATTCTGATGAAAACTAACAAAAATGTGAAAGGGGGAGACAGAAAGCGTAAAAAAAAAAAAGAGAAATGACAGATCAGTTCAAGATGATGGCAGATGATTTAATGAAGACCAGATGGGCTGGAAGAAAAGAAAAGAAAAGAAAGAAAGTAGAACAGACAACAACAGCAGTACGAGGATAGAGTGAATGATAAAAAGAAGGGAATGATAGAGAATATTGGCTAGAGATGGCTCAAGACAGCGATTGAGAGGATTAGCGAGAACAATGTCAAGATAAGGAGAGTGATAGGGAAATATGATAACACCATGACACACAGTACAGATGTAGAGAAATGCAGACCGACTGAAGTATGATGCAGCGAAAGACAGGAAAGGACAAGGAAAGACTAACAGATAGATATTAAAGATAAAAACAGCTAAATGGAGAGATTTTAGCCTCATGTGGAGGTGTGAGAGGGTGGAGGGGAAAAAACTAAAATAAAAGGATAAAGAAGAACTAATAAATATCCTCCAAACTGAGGACATTTTGCCAGTGCTTACATTGCCAAGACGCTTGTTTTCAGTTTGGTCTAAGGGAAGACATTATTGATAATAAGTTTCTTAAATTTATTATGATGACCCAACAGTCAAATATAAAATTTGTTATGAAGTGCAGCAATAATGTACCAAAACTGAAAAGGAGCAAGCATGATGGAAAATCTTGTGAAACTGTAAAAATGTCTGCCTGTGCATGTGTCTGTGCATATGGGTATAGAGCTCATACCAAAATAGTATGTGAGGATTTTGGACTGCTCTGCACTTGTGCTTTTGTTTCCTTCTGTCTCGCTTGAATGTTTAATGAAAGAAGAAAAAACAAAGGGCCGGAAACTTTCTTTCTTCTGATGCCTGAAACACTTTGTTTTCCTGTTTTTCATCACTTTTCAAGGTTTTGATTTTCCTCCCACTCCTTAGATCTTCTTCTGCCCATTCTCAGTCTTTTTTCCCCAGCAAATGTTCACTTGAGCAATGTCTCAGAAAGGTCCAAATAATCAGAGATCAATACATGAACTGCTGGCACATGTGTGAATATATGCTCTGCATGAGCATTTGGATGTCTGTTGGTAGGTATCGTGCATTTGTGAATTAGTATGCGGGTTATTTAAAAGGCTAAAGTGCTCCTCTAAGTGAAATGCAAAGAAACAGGCTTCTAATATTTTATTAACAACATATCGATGTTTAAAACAAGCATCTGAAATGTATGCTTTCAAACCCTAAAACTGGACATTGTGCAACCTATTTAAATAATACAGTACAGAGTCAGTTAAACAATCTTCACAAGCTGTTAAACACCTTACTGAACAGTGCCAAATATTCCATATCTTACCCATTATAAAATCTTCCTTGCTTAACATTTCAGAATATTGTATAAGTCATTGAAAGAACTGACCCATAATCCTCAGTTCATGGCGCTGTTATAACCATTACTTAACATTATGTAATCTTCAAGGAAAAGTTTGCTTGAACTCACAAGTGGTGTCACACCACAAAAAAAAAAAAAAAAAGGCAGAAAACCTCTACTAGAAGAAATGGATTGAAGGTACTGTGGGTGTTATAACTTAAAATGCATTGCATGTTATCAAGCTTTACTACTACGTTTCGCATCCAGTTCACAACGATGCAATGTAAATTACATCATCTACACATGTCCAGGAGGGTACACTACGTGCAGACTGTACATGCTGCCAACTTGTGCCAGATTGACCACTGATGATTAAAGACACATGCACCAGCTGATTTAGTTTTTTCTTTCAGCTGGCTATCACTCTTAATCAGCACAAGTGACTCTGCTCTTTAATTTAAAGCAACCTATCTGTACTCCCTTTTCTATTCAGCAGTCCTGAGTGTGCTGTGCAACTGAAATTAATATACTTTCCATTATCCATATGCCTGCTGCTACTGCTTGAATCAAGCCAGAATGTCTGTGTGTATCCGCCAGGCTCATGGGCCTGGTGGATACACACTTTAATTCCATTTCCTATATTCAGTATATAAATGTAAGCACATCTCTAGCTGAAGCCTCAACATACTGTATATGAAGTAAATGCCTGTAGTTACTGACAGTGAATTTCTTTTAGTTATGCACTGCAGGACTAGTTCCCATTAAATTATTTGTATAATATACTGTATATAGCATGTCTTCAAAATACTCCCAACTATGTACATATCACAAAACAAACAAACAAAAAAACAGGGCTTGTTTTTAAAGCTCAGTGTGCCGTCCCTGGTAGGCTAGTGGTTAAGGCGCAGCGTTCGCTGTGGCGACCCCTAAACGGGAAAAGGCGAAAGTGACTTTCTTTCTTTCTTTTAGTGTAAAAGGCCTTAAATCAAAAATGCCACCTTGAAGGAGGGTCAAAATGCCAGCGGTTTGCCAAAATCTCTGTGTAAAAAGGGCTAGTGACTTACATGTAGGCAGTGCCTTTCACTTTGTCCCTTTTACATCAAAACAAATCCAAGCTTGCATGACAGAAAAACAGTCAAGCCTGACACAAGCTGTAAATAAATCTAGATTCTCAACTGTTACTCATGCTCATGAAAATGTTTGTTATTGTTTGATTTATTGATTGATTTGATATATGCAGCTACACAGGAGTACTGTATTAGTGTGCATGTAAGTACTGCCAGGTATATTGTGTTTTTCATTAACATGGGCTATCATGTGTATCTGTGTTTATTTGTGTGCACTAAACAGTAGTGCTTGTGACCGTGAGTGTAATTGTAATTATGCGTGATAGTGTCTTTGTTTTTTGTTTTTTTTAAACACAGATGGTTGTATTTGTATGTCAAATAATGTGTGATAAAGGGTGTGTATCCCTGAGTCATGCACAAGTGAACAGCCTGATTGGCTGCTACACTGTGAATGAGTCAGTCATGCATGTTGACTACTGATATACACACCAGCACCCAGTGGACAATGTGTGAGTGAGTGGGTGTGTTTGTGTGTGTCATATAGCTATAACAGTGTGTTTATGTGGAGGTACATGAGCATGCATGGTTTTGTGAAGAGCATATATTATCACACGGACAAATGTCTATTGTTTTCTACACTATATCTGAGTAGTAGCATATGTATGTGATAATATAATTAAGCAACACATTTAAAGGTTTAGTATTTATAATTTGTAGATACTCCATGTGTGATTTGGTATAAACCAGCATTGCAATAATAATCAAAACCATTGCAAATGCTGAACCAAAATTGAAATCTGCTTAATCTGCAGTTGAAATAACTTAAAGGAGAAAAAAGAAAAATGGTGTGTTAGTCAGTTATTAAAGCTGTAGCCTGAGAGCTGCTTGTAACTTTTGTTTTGTGACATCATGTCTCTGAACCCATCAGGGGTTAGATCTATTCCTATGACTTTCTTTTCAAAGTAGAACTCTGGGTAACTCTGAAGATAAGGTGTTAAAAATTCAGCACTGCAGGTGGAGGATAGTTAAAATTCTATAATTCCACAGCAGTGACTTTTTCATCTTTATCAGAGGATATGTGTTGTTTTGATGTCTGTCTCTCTATCCGCATGTAGGCTGCATCTTGGCCCACCACTGCTATGGAACCATTTACTGTAATGTGTGATCTTCAGGTAATGCAGAATGTTTAGAGCATGCGTGTAATGCCAACTACATGTAGCTTAGTGGGTCAGTGAAGTTGTGTCTGTTGTTTTTTCTCTGCATGTCTTCTTTTCTCTATCTCTTTGTCAGCAATAGCATCTCTTTATGTTAAACTATATTATGCATGAATAATAGAGCAGTCTAAACAGCAGTCTCCATGGCAACCCATAACACATCCATCATCATCACCATGACAACCAGGAACAGAGCTGTCAATCAGCACTGTCCCAAGGGAACCTGGGATAAGCCTGTACACCCACATCTGCACAGACAAATACAGGTGAACACGCCTGCATATGTGGCCATGTGCACACATACAGCCGAAATGATGTGCACATGCTTATGCACACAGACAAGACAGTCGGATAGACCCAGGCATAGATGATGTTGTCTAAGGTAACATCACACTCGATAAGCTGTGAGATTACACACACCTATCTGCACAAACAGTGTCACACACACAGACGTTAAAGTTAGACATGTCCACATCCATCATAAACTGACAGATAGCTGATAGCCCTTTACCACCAGAGGGCCCCTGAGCAGATGGCTTTCAAGACACAGACAGCCAGTTTCTTCAGGTTTATCTATAAAGACTTAATCACTACCTCAACAACATCTACATAATTTTAACCCTTAAGTCATCTTTCTTTTTATCTTATTTTAGCTCACAACCACAAGTAACAGTAGTGGGATTATTGTGTATATATACATATATATATAAAAAAAATTTCCCCACTCGCCCCCCACTACAGGGAGGTCTTATTCCTTCCTTCAAGCTCGGGTCCTCTACCAGAGGCCTGGGAGCTTCAGGGTCCTGTACAGTATCTTAGCTGTTCCTAGCACTGCACTTTTCTGGACAGAGATCTCAGATGTTGTTCCTGGGATCTGTTGGAGCCACTCTCCCAGTTTGGGGGTCACAGCCCCCAATGTTCCTATTACCATTCTTCCTGATGTTGCTATTGCTTGGGATTGCTACATCTATCACTATGGCCTTCTTCTTCTGTTTGTCCACCACTACTATGTCCAGTTGGTTGCCATTACCAGTTTGTCAGTTTGTATCTGGAAGTCCCACAGGATCTTAGCTTGATCATTCTCAACCACCTTTGGAGGTGTATCCCATTTTGACTTTGGGACATCCAGCCTGTACTCAGCACAGATGTTTCTGTACACTATGCCAGCCACTTGGTTATGGCGTTCCATGTATGCCCTGCCTGGTATATATATATATATAAAATACCTCACTGGCACCTATTTTTGGGGCTCAAAAGAATAAAATGACAGCAGTACAGTGATAGCAGGATGACTTAACGCCACTCTGAGCTCTGCTATGCTGTTGTTTTGTGATGCACTTGAAATGAAATGTCTACAAAAACAAAAGTTTTGCCCTGAATTTCCACAGCACTGCATCAGCACTTTCTCTGTGGACTGGAAAAATAATAAAGTTTTCCCCTTTTGTCACTTCCTCCTCATTCCTAACAGATATGTCCTAGCTATAACCTTTAACCTTTTCTGTCTCTCTTCGGCTCATTCAATATCTCTATATCCCTTTCGCTCTTGCTTTCTCATCACCCCTCCTTCTCTCTCAGATTAAACTCTCTCAGATTAAACTGTCTATCCCGCTGTCCCCCTTGAAATCCCCTGTTACACGTCACCTCAGGCTGTGTGAGTGTGCGTAAGCCAGACACGCTAGCTGAGCTTTAACCTGTCAAAGTATCAAGAGACAGGGGAAAAAGGGAGTAAAGGGAAGACATGGAGGGACAGGGAGTGACAGAGGGACAAAAAAAGAAGAAGAGCGAGTCTACAGATCCAGAATACTATATGTTGCTGGGTAGTGGAGGCCGTTCTGTTCTTTTTTTTTTTTTTTACTGGATCTATAATACGCATACAGTCTGTCATTTACCCACCCACCCACACACACAACAGTGTGTTTGTCAGTATGATTACCAGTACTTTCATGTCTGAGAGTCTTGACAGCAAAATATAATGCTCTAGTTTCTAGTCACATGTGTATAATCTGTCCATTTATGAAAACACTATACTGTATATATTTATAATATTAAAATAAAAATTGCTTTCAAGGGCCTGTAGGTCATGAAACTCAACATGCAATCACACAACTGCTGTTAACATTTAGCTCAGAGTGCATAGCATCCACACATACAGTATATAATATTAACACTGTGACTTCTCCATGACTGAAAGCTTAATTAAATAATTCAATAGTATAAAAAAATATAACAAATATACTATTACAAATAAACTACAACTCATATTTATAACATATACATGTGTCAGTTAAAAAAATTAACTTTAAATAGATTAAATCTTTAAACAGTGGAATGGCCTGAACAAATCCCTCTAACTGCAGAACTTGTCTGTATTGGAGCTTCTTTGTGCTGTCCTGGCAGCCATGATTATTGTCCTATTGTCCGTGTAAAAGACTGTTTGCTTGTCACAGCATCCATGTGTATCTTACCGATGTGGCTAAGCAGCCATGACTAATCTTCAATCTTTAATTCTGTCCAACCAACAATTAGGTACATACAGTACACAGGTTACACATAAACTCACATACTGATGTACACACACGTTGTACACATTTACTTCAAAAAAAAAAAAAAAAAAAAAACCTCGCCGGGGACTCGTTTTCTGTCTCCTGTTAACCAGGTTGTGAAATACCAGGATATGCAATACTTTATGGCAAATGAAGGGTTCCATGTCATGGGCAAAAACAAAAATAAAAATAAATAAATCATCATACATGCCTATCCCGGCCTGTATGTAGCAGAAACATCAGACATTTATGCAAAACTGCAAAAATGTATAATTTCATAAAATTTAAATGCAAAAACATTTTTTTTCATTTTCTCTCTGGAACTCGACTTCTAAAACCTGTAATGCACCTGCAAGACTCAGCAGCAGATCCAACCCTTTACCTGCAATTATCTCTAAATCAGTTCTGGACCCAACCTGGCCAGACACATTAACATCTGACCAGCGGTGGGGACTTGAGTCACATGACTTGACTTGAGTCAGACTCCAACACTGGTAAAAGACTCGACTTGACTTTGACTTGGTATTCATGACTTGAGATTTGACTTAAGACTTTTTTAATTAAATATTTGCATTTTTGTAGATATTGAGAAATTATGTTTTATTTTTAAAATACACTTAGGTGATTTCTAGTGCAATGCATGCAAACCTGGCAACCTACCAGAACACGGCAGGCCAACAGAGGGCAATGCAGGGTGCAGGATGCAGATGTCATGGAGGGGCTTAGTCCAAAAATAATACAATTTGGATTCCAGTATTATGTTGTTGATAACGGTAGTAAGAAGAGAACAGTGCAAAGCGTTAAAAAGCAGCGACTTGAGACTTGAAGGTTACATGAGACTTGCTTGTGACGTATGACTTACTCCCATCTCTGCATTTGACCCACAGGGCGGTGCAGGCAAAAAACTGTACTACAAGAGACTAAAAAAATGTTTAAAAAAATAATCAAATACAAAGGCAGTGGTGTGTGTAGATTGTCCTGGCAGGAGCACTCTACACAACTTCAGTAAATTAATTCCACTTGTGTTTCCTCCTGCTTAGATCAACTTGATGGCACAGGCATACACCAACACCTCTCCAAAGCCACGCAAAGTATACACACAGCTGGCACAGCACAGATACCTACATTAATTATTTAAATGCGGTGACATGTCACAGACATTTAACCGTTAACCAACTTCGTGTGCTTCGACACCGGTGAGTTGTACTCAAATTTTCACAGCTTATGCAGTGATATCACTTGTACAACAGCAGCAAACTGCAAATCTAAAAAGAAAAAAAAAAAATTGTTTTGTGATTTAATGACTACTAAGGAGTTTTTTTCTCTTGGATAAGGAAAAACTGAGTTTCCATGCCAACTGCTGCAGCACCAGTACAGGCTACATCATCTGCCTGTTCACTCTCAGCTGTATTTTCTCCTCACTTTCCAACAACTAAACAAAAAATTCATTTACTGGCAAAAAGAAAATTATCTGCTTCATTTTGAGATCCCCATAATATTTTATTTTAATATCTTCAGGGAGCCCTTGGTAATAATTTGAGGTTCTGAGACCCTCTGTGTTTTGCACACTGCTGCTAAACAATAACATTTCTTCATTACTTAAAGTGTAACGTGTAACCTTATTTTCCTCAAACAGCTGAATTAAACACGCAGTACATTTCTGCACTATAGAATCTCATACAACAGCAGAGAGAAGCAACACGACATGCATTCAGCAGCATATTGTGCATGTATGTACATCAAATACTGTAACATTAGTCACATGTGACCAAAAACAACTGCCGCTGCTGCACAATGCAAGTTAAGGACATGACCAACACTCCAGCAGTCAAGTGCAACATGAGAGGCTTCCTGAATAAAATGAGATGTCCTGTATGAAATGAGCTCCTGGAGAATGCAGGCACTGTGTCTATGCACAAATGTGTAAAATCACTTAACATGGTAATAGAGCTAAAAAAAAAAAGCCAACTTACTGACCACACTAACAGATCATGCATACAGTTCAGAATGTACCGAGGTGCGCATTTATGTGTGAGCATTGCCTTAATAAACCATACAAGTCTCATAGAGAGCAGTTTCTCTAACCACAGGGTGTCAAGGATGGGTCTTCTTGCTTTCTTTCTTACATCCTGCTTAGATGAGATTGCTTGATGGAGAGTAAGTGACAGCTAATGATCCTGCCTATAATCAGACACCTCTTCAGTAAGAAAGCTGTGTCCCTGGAGATTCTGTATAGCTGTGTTGATGATGTTGCCGGTAAGCTATCAACATCAATATTGAAAGATAAATTACACTTGCCTGTTTCAAAGTCTAAGATATGATAAGTAAGTTATAATTAAGGGTGTTTATCAAGGAGCTAGAGAAAGTGTACAGAGATGGAAGTTGATATGACAAGAGGTGAAATAGGGTTCGAAAGAAGAAAAAACTTGCGGTCCTGGAAATTCATGGCACTGTTGGCCATAACCCATTACACACATACACACGGTGAACATCCTGAATCGTTTAGTGGCTAAATGAGCTGACTACAGCACTGCCATTGTGTTGTGTCCGTATGTGTGTCTCATGTGCCAGTGTGAGTCAGAATGTGAAAGAAAAGTTTGTGAGCATGGGTATGCCTTGTACCCTGGCTGTGTATGCATGCATTTGTGAGTGCGCTGGTGTGCACTGATTTGTGTGTTTGTGTGTGCTGCAGTGTCAGCAGGCTAACAAGGGAAGGGAGCTATGATGGTAAACACATTTTTAAACCAATCACACTGCAGTTAACTAAAGTACACCTGACACAAACCTTCTGCTGGCTGACAGAAACCTCATTCTGTGCTGCCAAAATATGTGCTAAAAATCTAAATCTAGAAATCTATGAAACTGCAAAACTGAGATACATTTAAAATGTTATCCAAATGGTGCAGTAATTAATGACAACAATGGCGATACCATGAAGCAGCTTCAGGGGTGTAATGTGTTTGAAGTGCTAATAACTGAACACTAACTTGTTGCTTTATAAAACTTGGTGTCTAAATCCAAAGTTGTAGTGGTTTTGTCACTGGATGAACTTACTGCATTGTTTTGGAGCAGTTCATCTGGACAGAAAAACACAGCAGTGGCCACAAAG
>NW_018127914.1:1480121-1521399 GCF_001952655.1 Monopterus albus
GCAAGGTTACTGCCATCAACTAACAGGTGTTATGGGCAAGCACGTTTATTGATGATAGCATGAGCTGCTGATGATGGTGGCATTGTGATCTGCCTCAGGTTGACTGTTCCTGTAGTTGATGCTAACATATTTATCAAAAAAGCTGTGTGATGGCGAAATGCCATAGCTTTAACAGCATTGTCCTGTCAGACATATAGAGTGATGTATCATTTATTTCTTTAGGCCAACCCAGAAGTCAGCATCACCGTGGTTTCCTCAACTACAAGCCAATGGGATTTTTCCATAGGCTTTTGGATTGCTGCGGAGAAAGGAAGCCCTTTCTTTCACGGCAGCATTTTGAGACGGTAATACATGCATTTATTACGTCTCATGTGGATTATTGTAATGCACTATATTTTGGGCTCAGGCAGGTCACCCTTGCCCGCCTCCAGGGAGTCCAAAATGCTGCTGCTCGTCTATTGGTTGGAGGACGTAAAAGTGACCATATCACACCCATTTTGGCTTCCCTGCATTGGCTGCCGGTGTGTTTTTGAATCCATTTTAAGATTCTTTTATTTGTTTTTAAGTCTCTTAATGGTTTGCCCCCCCTTTATCTTACAGAATTGCTACATCCCTATAGCCCCTCCTGGTGCCTCAGATCGGTTGACCAGCTGCTCTTGGAGGTACCAAGGGCTAGGCGGAGATCTAGGGGGGACAGAGCTTTTTCTGTGGGGGCGCCTAAGTTGTGGAATGCATTGCCCCTTTTTATTAGACAGGCCCCCTCATTGTCCGCTTTTAAAACATATTTGAAGACTCATCTGTACTGTCTGGTGTTTGAACCAGTATGATCCTGTGTCTTGTTGAGCTTGTGATTTATGATGGGGGGTTGTTTTAAGTATGATGTTTTTGTTTTGCTGTTTATGTTGTTTTTTAAAGGGTGTTGTGGATATTGTGCTAAGCACTTTGGTCAGCTTCAGCTGTGTTAAATGTGCTATATAAATAAAGTTGATGATGATTTGACAAACAACGGTGTATGAAACTTATATGTTCCGTTCAGCAAGATAGTCTTCACGAATCAACATCACTTTTATGATTTTAAAGTCCAAATATGATTACCAGACGTAAAAAGCCATTGTTAGGCTACGTATAAACAAACTACACTACAGCCCCATGACTTCAGCTTCCAACTTGTAATTTGATTTTGCATGCTTACCTCTTCTACAAAATCCTTTTCTCTTAGCATGACCTAAAATACCTGTTGGCTGTGTCATAACTTAAACTTAAAACTTACAAGTGGTGTAACATATTTTATTTCAGAACAAAACGTGAAAATGTATTAGCCTTGTGTTAACCACAGACCTTATTTAATATGGCTACCCAAAAACGCATTTGAAAAACCATTAACTTCAGTTTGAGGGAACCGGAAGTGAAAAAATGCCAACAGTTCTGGGTTTTAGGACTCACTACTATGGCACTCCATTGCATACTGTAATTGTCTGGCCAAGGTTTCACACTGTGTTTTTCACAGTGAAGACAGGCATTTTCTTCCATGTAGGATTGTATTCAGGAGGTGAATAGCTCAGACTAGGTATTGTCACTGAAAAACAGAGGAGAGCGGGCTGCCACACAAAGACACACTAACACAGAAGTACAGGAACACCCAGACTTGCTACTTGGAATTTGACCAAAATCCTTCTTTGACAGCTATATTTATTTTTGGCAAATTTCATACTGAAGTTGGTTCAGATGTGCGGTTTTGAATAAATGTAGCCATGGCTCCTTCTTAACTCATTTTCCAACACATATCGAACGGTAAGTAGGAGCTGTTAATTAATCTCTCTTTGATACAAGAGTCTGTGGCACTGTAATGCATTACTGAACCTTATAAGGTGTTTCTGTTATAATGTCCAGTTTAAGCAAGACCATTGACTTAAGGTATAAATCAAAATAATAAATGGCAGCAGGTATTGCACTCAGGTTAACTTATATTGTTGCAGTTGGGGGATAGACTTGATCATGCTCATGTTAAATGAACATCAACATGTTAAATGCAGTAATAATTGCATGGAATATTATATCACCTACAGTACAGACAAATGAGCGATGTTGTACCTTTTGACCAATGACATATGTTTCCTCCAGGTGAACGAATGCTTTCACAACTAGACCACACTTGTGTTACTGCTGTAACAGCACTTGTGGTCTCTTACAGCTAAGAAAGTAACCATAAATGTGCTGCTCCAACAACCGCACGCTGATGTGGTATAGGTGTGCAGCACTGATGCTTACATGAGCCAGTACTTGCATCTTTATAAATAAATTAATAGTTTGTATTAATAAATTAATACTCTCTTACTGGAATCTTTTAGGTACCACAGGCTGCGTTGAAGCTGCAGAACTTTATGTTTGTCAAAATTCTCAGTAAGTTTGTGCAGTTAAGCTTCAGTAGGATAAGCCTCTTAACCTGATTTTATTTTTGTTTTCTGTTTTGCTTGGATGAATAAAATCTGATTCAACAAACTCTTGTATCCGAGTGTCTTTGTTTATAAAAATTGTACCTATTTCCATGACACAATTAAGCTTACAAGTGATCAATAAAAAAAGCTATGCGATATTAAAATCTAAAAAAATATTTATACCCATCTCATGAGGCTCATGAAAACAAATCAGTTGCTTCTCTCAATCCGCTCCCTTCAGCGTTTCCTCTGAAATGTGTCTGTAATGTTTTACCTTCTGATTGAATATACACAAAGGAGAACAAGCTGTGGGCAAACTTTAAATTGGCATTTAAATGCCAATGACACCATAAGCTGCATTGCTGTAGAGAGGCATTTTAGACCATTACAACCACAGCCTTAGGGTAATGAAAACTAATCTGCATATGAAGACTTATGCAGTGTTTTACAACAAATATAAACATGGAAAATCACTGAAGACTATAGGCAGTAGGATTTCAAATAAAATAAGTGCTCACATCTGTGTGTGCAAGAGAGCATGGCTAAGAAAAATATATACAACAAAAAGATAAATCAGGGGATGGAAAGTAAGGGAGAGAGTGTGGAAATTGTTAGCAATGCAGAGCACTCGGAGATGAGCTGCAATAGCAAGCTCATGTGTCAGTGTTCACTAACATTTAGACAGCACCCATCAGCATCAATGTATAAGAGGAGAGAAGAGATGCAATATGTGCAGAACGAGGAAGAAGTGAGGGCAAGACAGGAAGGGAAACGAGGGGAGTGAAAAGGAGGAAACGAGAGAGGTAGCAAGAACTGTGCAGGTCTGCAGAGAAGAGATAAGAGTACTTTACGTGTCACTACAAGACTGGTACATCGATCTGAGAAAGAGTGAGACAGAAAGGTGTGGAGAGAGCGAGAGAGAGCATCATTACACTGTTTAGAATATAATTTCAAATGCTGCACTGTTACTATTTCATAAACAAAACAAACATGGTAACTACCTGCCACATAAAAAAGAAAGTTAAGTTGGCAAGCGTTTTCCTGTTTCTGAATTTTAGGGATTCTGGAAGCCAGGAGCTCTAATGTTTAGCCCTAAGTCAACAGTCATGGAAATAAACAGTGTGTTTTAAGCTCAGTCTGTGTTGGGCTTAAATATTTGGTTCACTACACTTCAAATAGAAGCTCTGCTCATTGCTAAAATATGTCACCACTGATCATACAGGGTTAAATATGTTGCATGTAGAAATTCAAAACAAAAACTAGTTCACCAATTAAATCTTAAACTACTGGCAATTTTATAAAAAGATGCATATTTCAAACCTACTATGGATTGAAAGTAACATAAAAGCTATTCTTATATTTATCCTTATCAAAATAAAAAATATATTTTAACAATGTCAGTCAAAAAATAAATAAATAAATAAAAGAAAATCACAAACTATGCCCAGCCCAAGATGGCACACTGATAGTCTTCCAGAACTGAAGAGTAAAGAATACACTCTAGGATTCTAGGATATCAAACCACAGGGATGTATTACAGAATTAAATCCCCTACTGCCTTCCACAAAGACGGATTAGCAGTATGGTATGTGTGTGTGTGTGTGTGTGTGTATGGTAAGAGGCAGGGTCTTAAATTATTAAATGTGTCAAATCTTTTGCACTGGTGGGAACATATGGTCCTGGATTGCCTTACTGTCTACCTGGGCATGTACTGTCTTCGCTGTCTGAGTGTGTGTGTATGTCTCCAGATGCTGGGATCAGCAGAGCCTTACATCCACAGGGATCCATTAGCAAGATAATAATGAGACCATGGAGAAGCTGGAAGAGGTGTTCTGTATGTGTGATAGAAAGGGACAGAGAGAGAGGGACAACGACAACAAACGTGCTTCGTTCGCTCACATACATATCATGAACAAAACCGTTTTTGGCCCCTTTTATCCTACTTAATAATTCGAATGGGTGTTGTCATCAGAGAAGTTAGAGTGCCAGTGTGGATGTTAAAGGTAAAGCACATCTGCTTCTCTGTGACATTTGACACTGTCTGAGTTGTATATATGCCTAAGATGACAGTTTCTCCTCATTATTTTATAATAATAATGGATGCTATTGTAGAATAATTTTAAAAAGGACCAATGTCAAATCACTTGTGTTTTACCAACCATAGATATTCTTTCCAGTTTTCAATAATCCATATGAAACTCACCATACTGAGACCACTGACTGTATAAAATATGAACACCACGACAGCACTGAGAAGTGAAGCCACTGCGATGTGACCGCTCCCTGGTGGCTGGTTGAAGTATAGGTCATAAATCCCACCTACTCCATGTGAGTGGAAGGGACACAGAGAGCTGAAAACTCAAATTACAAATCAGATCAGTTTTTTTCCCAGAGGTCACTTCTGTGGTTCTTGGTAAATAGTATCACACTGATGTGTGTACAAGTGGCAATTTTTCTGGTTAGTTTGTTTTTAATAACAAATAATAGGTTTGAGGCTATTTTTGCTTATTAAAGCATATAAGAAGATAAAGCATATTAGAAAACATGCTCATAAATAAGAATGCCTTATAATAATTAGCTGAACTGGCAGGAATGAGAAGCAGATATGTCACATGTAGAGCAATTTAATTAGCACTGGTGTTAACAGTTTCTGTGCCTGACAAACTTCATCTAGCTAGCACTTTAACAACTGACCTACATACCACACAAACATACAACCACTTTCACTTGTGCTTTTCAACTGCAATCATTTGTTATTGATGCTCAGTGGAAAAGGTCACTACTGACCTGCTGGAAATGTCTTTTCCATCACCATTTCCTGCTTATGGAAAGAAATTACCAGTTTGTTCTTTAAAGTTTCTGAAGTTTCATTTGTTGAAGGAAGGAGATTTCTGGTGCAAAATTGTTCATTTCAGGAGTCTTTAACATCTTTGATTGATCTCACAAAGAAATGTAGAAGCTGTACAAGCCAACAAACATGGACAGACAAATGCACACATACACACACAAGGCGCTTGTGTATTCAGAGGTTCTTTTGTGCCTACAGCTGTGAAATTTCTGAATGACTGAATGATTTGTGATATTTAATGTATTCTGATTTGTGTTGTAACTACATGGATCAAGGGGTACAGCTAGATCAATCCCTAGACTGAACTCCACCATGTCTTTGGACACAAAATATAGACCGATATAATCACATAAACACAGAGCAATCAGACAGTCTGTGCAGCATATTTGAATCAATATGATTGTTCACCTTGAATCTCCTGCACTGCAAAGGGGGTGCACAAGTGTGCGTGCCTCAGGTTGGAAGAAACTACCTTTGTAAACACTGTAATCTCTCAAAGCTCAGCTGAAATAGTTCTACTACCTGGCACATACACAGACACACACTCACACACATAAACAATGAAATAAACAGTATGCCAAGCTGCCATTGTTGTCCCTCTCGCCTTCTCTCTTCATGTGAGGATCTGATGCATGAACTAACATTACATAAACTGAGAAAATGCAGCAGAAAGAGAGCAGAAAGTGCTAAACTACCTATTGCGTTACCTATTGCATTGTTGGAACATATTCTATACAACTCAAGGTTTACTTTATTTCCAATAGCTTTCAAACACATCTCATGGCCTTCCTCAGCGGACGAACTTGCTCAGTATATATAGTAGAATATTTTTGCACTTGTTTACCAACTTTTGGACAAAGCATTAGAACCTTAAAAACTAATTAACCAGGACAACTTCAGGGTTTGTAATAGTAAAAAAAAAAGCTGAATATTAAGCTGGGTTTTCCTTCAATGCAAAGAAAAGGTTGCCCTTGATCGATTCTGGAGACATTTTGTATACGAGTGCCTCATCTCAATGACTGCACTCCTTGGACTCTGTATCAGGCAGCTTTAAGATTCATTACAAATTACGTTAGGTTTAACCCCAATCCTAACCCAAAGTTACCAACAGTGCATAATGTAGTAAACTAGAATCATTCTAAAATGACAGGCACGAGTCCACAATGCACAGTTAGCACACTGCCACACCCTCACTTCTCTATATAAGGAAATATGTTTTACTAGAGGTGTCACATAGAGAAGGCTGTGAAGAGAGAAGCAGAACAGGACAAGACTTGAAGCTGAGGAGGTACTGAGGACGTACTGAGGACGTACTGAGTCAGAGCGGTGTGTGCGAACACTTAGATGTCGTTCCAGAGAATTGCATCACTGCAGCAAAACTTGTGAGGAGTCGTTCGACATTCTCTTCAAACATGTTATGCCGGCCTCTGAAGATGTGCTCTCACTGGAAAGCACAGGCTGCAGTGTCTTCCAGTAGGGCTCAATATGCTATCTTAACACTAGCTTGGAGGCAAATCAGAAAATGTATACATCCTGCAGCCTTTTAATAGGCTGCAAATTAACCCGATGGCTACCAATTGGCTACATATGCACAATTTTATGGCACTACAAATTGGCAGGAAAGTAACTGCTCAGTAGTGCCAAGTCAATAAAAACAATGAAAACCAACCCTGTTCCATTTCACCATGGGCATTCTCCTATACTCATATATATGCTCTCATATTGTAAATGACGAGGATGAAAGAGCATCAATTTTATAGTAGTTAATAATAGGCTACGTTTGCCCAGTGCATTAGTAAATTAACAGTTAAAAACTTTAAATTGAGTTTTATTCAATAATAAAAATTATACATTTGCTGTAATTATACAGTTACAATAATAAAAAGTATACATTTACTGTAATTATACAGTTATAATAATAAAAATTATACATTTACTGTAATTATCCAGTTAATTTTATTACCTGTTAGTTGGTTTTTAATGAATGCAGTGTTAAAAGGTGGGGGTTTACATTTTCTAAGACAGCTGGGCCTTCATATTGTGTAAGTGCACACGGTCTGAGGCAGCTGTAAATTTGTTCACTGACTACAAGCAAGTTTAGGTGAGAAAATATTGATAAATCCCAGATTTGTGCTTACGCACTCTTTGTGAATGAGGCCCAATGTCACCATTTCACCTAGTCAGACTTAGGGGGAAAACACACACACACACACACACACACACACACAATATTTCAAACAGTCATGTACTCTATCAGAAGCAGTCACTCACACTCTGACTCACTCTCTCTCTCTCTCTCTCTCGCTCTCTCTCTCACACACACACACACACACAAATGTGAGTGAATTATCAAAGTTATAGGAAGTTTATGTGGAAGTCACACAACCAAGTTCAGTGGAGTTTAAAGTACTGACTCTGGCAGAATGTTATTGAAAATGAGGAAACATCCTCAGTCAGCTTATACTAAGGAAATACTGTAAATAGTATAATCTAATATCACCTGCTTCACAGCTGGTTTAGGTTTTTTTTTGTGTTTTCAAATGGAAAGGGAAAGCACCGTGTGATGCAGCACCTCCACACTCAAATTCAAAGCGAACACCTGCTCAAGACCATACTGTCAGCAACATCCTTACATAACCAAAGAGGTGACTGACAACACATCCTTGGTTTGACATCCCACTAGCAAAGGCCAAACTTTTTTTTCTTCAAGTGTCAAATTCTTTAACAAGCTTTCATAATGTTGTGTAATTATGTGTCTTTTTTCTTGTGGGAAAAATATTCCATAGTGCCTTAAATATTGTGTGATTCTGTTGACCTTGTTTTATCTGTCGGTTGTCTACATGGGATGCATATAACTGAACCTTTGAGCTGTTTATGCCAATAAAATATCTTTAGGTTTCAAAACTCTGGGTCTACGTTCTGTCTTGTGCTGTTTTTGCTTTGAATTACCCATTTCATTTTGTGTTGTAACAGAACTCTGATGGGGCAGTCTGAGATTTCTCCCCTGTGCTTGTGACGGCCAGCCTGAGGCCTTGGTAAAACTAATCTGTGTCTGCATCACCATCGTACTGTAAACCACATTAAAACGCCCTTACTGCCATAGTAAACAATGATTAAATAAAGAAAAATGAAATTAAACTAGTTATGCCTTTAGAAAAAACCATCACATATAAGAAAAGCCACCGTGCCCATTATGTCAGTTTGAAAGTCCTGTAAAATTCCATACATTATCCACCTGAATTGCTTTATTCCACAGTGAGATCAGGCAGTAAACACTGTGTTCCATTGTGGGATTGACAGAGGGTCTCACTGTCAAAATGACAGCAGTAAGAGAGAAAGTGTGAAGTGTGTGTATGTGTGTGTGTGTGTGTGGGGGGGGGTCTCTGCCCACAAACGGAGTCAAGGACAATGATGTACGATGCCTTATCCAGTGGCTCAGCTGAAGGGTTTAGTGCTTCAAGTTTGAAGTGAAGCAGGGTTAGTGAAGTTACAGTATTGATAGCATTAGTGTAGCTACTTCTAGCTGAAATTGGCATTCGTTTAGAGTTCTAGTCAGGATTTGGTCATGTAGTGACAAGATATTATTACACCTAGCTTGAAATATGAGATTTTATTTTATGGATCTCACAGTTGATGTCACGGCATAGTGAAGATAAGGCCAGATCATCTACTAGTGTCACCTTTTAGCTGTAAGGTACCTTTGTGTAAGGTACATAGCTGCAGTGGTATTCAGTTGGCATCCCTAAAATTAACACTGCGTACTCAAAAAGATCCTAATCCCACTGAGATTTCCTGAATGAATAAATTAAGCTTAAAAAAGTAACTACTGTACTGTACAGGGACGGCCATTAAAATAATAGACTATTTACTACATTGATTTATAGCTTTAGTTACTAGTTACTTCTCAGAACCAGATTAATACAAAAATTACATTATTACATTAACTCCACCTTTTAGCAGCTGCAAGATTAAATATGATGAACTAAATAATGCATCACAAAAATTAATCCAATAATATATACATTAATGTTAAATGTGTCATTCTACTTGCAACAGAGTATTTTTACACTGTGGTATGGCTACTTTTACTTAAGTTAGGGATCTGAGTACTTCTTCCACCACTGGTTTCAAGTAGATGACTTAGTTAATGTATATGTTTACTGTCTATTAATGTCTGTGAAACATCATAAATTACAAGTCCAGTAGATTTTGCTTTGTGTTTTAATGGATGTTAGACTGGCACTGATGAATTGTTAATTACAGTATGTCATTAAAAAAAAAAATCTCTTATTTTACAGTGTGTTGACAACAGACGCAGAAATGCCACGGCTGTCACCTGAATGCTGCTGTGGCTACATACCATACAAGAAGAGCAGTTTAACGGTTACACAAGTAAATAATGTGACATTATTTATGCTGTGACAGTAATAGTGCAATGGTGAAAATAAAATGTCTACATCCCACTCTTTCAGTCTTACTGCTGTCATTTTGCCGACGAGACTGTCAATCCCAGAATGCAGTGTACTGTTTACTCCCTCATGTCATTGTGTAATAGGGCAATTAATGTCTAAGTGAAAAACTGGAAGAGCTTCTTTCTTCGTCTGTCTGTCTTACTTCTTGGCTTTATGTCTTCTGCACCGAGTCCTGTGACTTGAATATGATGCAGTTACAATAATATAGTGTAAATTATATCCATGGTGTCCTATGTACAGATCCAATTAAATTAGCAGTTTTGTTTCTGCACATGTCAGATTAAACATGGCTTAAACTCGTGGCTAAAATACTGAAGCAGAAGAATATTTGACAATGCTGCAAACAGGCAAGACACTGAGATGCTTCTTATTAGTGATGGGCACTATAGATCATGAGGGTGTTTTCATAATAAGTTACTCAGTTTCACTGTATATGGCAGTGACTTTGAAGCATTTTTAATCAAGTTTTTGAAGTTCCCCAGTAGCAGAGGTTGATCTCAAAACGTGCTAGAAATTCCAAAAGCCCTACATACATCTTTTGGAAAAATGAGAAAATTTTGCTGAAGTTATAACATTTTCAAAGCACAGATGCAATCCATCCGACAGTTTGTGCCCACTCACACCTTCAGAATTACAGTGGCTCCACGTTTTGTCACCATAAGGGTTATATCAGGGCACAGGTTGAAGCTAAACACTGCCACAGCACGGCTTTTGTTTAGGACATATTATTGCTGCAACATTATTGCTCACAAGGGGGAAAAAAAATCAAGGGTTGGCTAATCAGGCTGCAGCACAATTAGTACTATGAGCTCAACCAATAATATGCACAGCCCTGTGTACACACAAAAACATGCACCCAAGCAGCAGCAGCAGTAGCAGCAGCAGCCTCAATCTCATTATGCTGACTACACACAAAAAAATAACCAGACACACACACACACACACTCATTTCATTTCCGTTTTTCAGCCAGTCTAATTTCGGGTTTTGTCAGAGCACATTATTACTTTTTCAATTCCAACAATAACCCGCTACTTCCTCTACTTCTAGCTCTTTCCCCTCCCTCTAACCCCACTTTTATTCCTTTTTGTGCTGCCCATCTCGCTCCCTCACCATGTGTGTACTGCTCCCTCTCGTTTTCGCCCTTGTTCTCTTTCTCTCCTCCAAAATGTCTTATTGTGACTTGGAAGACAAAAATCACTTTGGTATAATCATAGTTATTCACAGCATATTAATACACATGTCTATGCACAAACAGGCAGAGAGTTAGCCATTGTTTCTCTTAAACCTCTGCATGTTCAGCTTGAACTCTATTAACAACACAATATTCACTGATGCTCAGTCTCGGTGTATCGTTATCTCGCTGTTTTTCACTCAGACCACCTCCCCACTATACACAGTCATGCACATTACACGCTCACCCAAACCATGAATACTCATAAACAAATACGAATAATGCATATATTTCATATATTACCTTATATGCTTATAATCTGAAGTTCTGCTGTGTAGCTTGTAAATATCACACCAAGGATCAATTGTCTTATGATTATACTGTATTTTATTTTATTAATCTGATTGTGAAAAGTAACAAATGTTATCAAAGAAATGTACTGAAGTTAAAAAAAATACAATATTTGCTGCTAAAATGTAATGAAACCAAAGAAACATGAAGTAGCAGAAAATGAAAATATTCCAGTAAAGCACATATACCTTAAAGGTGTACAGTACAGTAGTTACTTTCCGCCTCTGCATACAGTGACTCAACAGATCTAAGTCCACAATTGTTCCCAAGCACTCAGCAGTTATTAGTCCTATTATTAAAGCCTTCATTTCACACTATAAGATGATGATGAGGTACAACATTTCATTATTGCATGTCCATCAGCCAAGCCACATCTTTAATCAGGCGCAGAAAAATAATTACAACATTATCATCTGAGAACAGTAGAATTTCACCTCAAGTGTAAAACAGACTACATTAGATTGAGGTCTGGGGTTACTGCAATGAACCATGACTTTTCAAACTGCAGACAAGTGAGTACTTGCTCTCAAATCGGTATTAATTGTGGATTCTGAACGTCACTTGTTATCTACATAATTTAGAAAAAACATGCCATATCATATTTAATGTAACAAACTGTAAATTCCTGCAAATAAGATTATTAGCAGTGGGCGTTTATAAGAGAGATCCACTTATAACAACTGCCTCCCAACATTATATCTCTATAAACCATTAGAATCATCAATAGGGAACTTACATGGCATTTTATGTTTCTATTGACAGCAGTATTTTTATATGCTTGTTAGAAAGCAATCTAATTTGCTATGTGATTGCTCAGTGGTGGCAAAGGGCAAACGTATTCCAACATGCAAACATTTAACAATACACCAAATACTGTACATGAAATGGGCACTACAGGCACCTGATCAATGTTTGAACTGAGTGTCTGTGATAGATGAGCACAGACGGAGACGACATCTACCTGGGACAGTGAAGTGAACTAGGATATTCTTGGTGTTAATACCTACTATCCACACTCTGCACCTATACTCTGTTGCTCAATGTCAAAACAAATGTGATCTATTGATTTAACCTAAATCATGCTTTTCTCATAAGGATGAGAAATGGATGTGAATACAAAGTTAAAAGGAGGAGTGGATACTCTGTTCTTTACTAGTTTGTTCATGATAATTTAGGCATGGTGTCTACTGCAGATGCTACTATGGGTGCTCATATCTATTCACATTTATTGTATATATTTGTAAGAACAAAGGGACATGGTTACACACACAAAGAGAGAAAGAACGAGATAGAGGTGACATTTTTGGTGATATTGCTAAAAGCACTGCATTTAACATCATTTGACTGCATGGCGGAATAACTGAAAGAAAGCTATTAGGGCTGTTACGAATGCTACGAGGGGCACCCTACACACACACAAGCTGAAAGTTGCGTGCATGTGTATGTGTGTTTTGTGTGGACACATGCCTTTTCTGACAGAGTGACAGGGACATTACTAATTCACTGCTGACAAGTTGTCATTTCCCCTCTTTCCTCTCTGCCCTCCTCTCACTTCCTCCCTCCTGTATGGCCCAAATTACAGTTCAGTGCACAGTGAGGTATGTTGTGCAACAATTTGACACATTGTTCCATGAACTGATTTTGGTTGGCACTGCTATGCACAAAAAGGCAAGGCCAACTGGGAACATTGCACAAGCACTGTACACACTTTCAGAGGCCCATCAAGTATCGTTAGATTAACAGTGAAGCTAAATTCACATATTTATTTTGTTCTGCATCTTAGTAAAACTGCCACTAGTTTCCGCACATTTCATTTGTGACAGCCTTAACCTCTGCATTCTTGTTTTGTGAGATTCATACAATGTATCCTAAACCACTGACCACCAGTCAGTACCCACTGTATCCAAACTAATCTACTACTACGTAAAGTTCAAGTAAAATCTAATATAGACTCTAATAACAAGTTCCTAGCCTGCACTAGCCTGTTTGCTTGTCAGGTCGGGTTCCTGCTGTTGTTGCTATATCCTTTCCGCTGTCATCACACAGGAATATTGGTGTGAATGCTTCCAGTGTGTGTCCTTGAACCTTGTTGACAGTGTTGTTGACAGTTTATCTGACTACAGCTCATACAGCAGTTTTCCTAAAGTTGATAATATGGTGAGACATACACTTTGTGTTTCCAGTGAGCAAGTAAGAAAGTAATTGTCTTTCTTTGTAGCTACTGGTGTCTTTGCTTTGATTTATCGCTTGTGGTTGCATCACTAAGGAGTGTACATCCAAAGCTAAGTTCTATACTGTGAATCTGTCTCCTCTCTCCTGGGAGCATGGAGATGTTTGCATCCCGTCTACAAGTGCCTTCTCCTGTGTGCGAGGGCACACTGCTCTTTTGGATGACTGACTGTTACCTATCAGATCTACAACTGTCATGCATTCAGGTGGATCAGCAAAGCTCGATTTACAGCAACCAAGCAGCTCATAGCAGATTACTTAGAAAATATAAAATTAAAAATAACGTAATTAGTTCACCTCTACTTTTCTAAGTGTTCTCGGCATGGTCACCCACGACCGTACCGTGGCTAGGAGTATGGTCTTTTAACATTTTTTCAGCTGGATCATTTGATCAAGCTGGCCAATCCCTCCCAGCAAATATCCAATTAAGATAGCCGCAGATAGCATACAATACCATTATGACTGTCTAATCAGGTTGTTAAATGCTTATGTTTATAATGGTGGTGAGTCGAAGAAAACAATAGACATTTTAGAGTTAACAGAAGATTAGCAGAACATTTTAGTTTAGTTTTAATCGAGACCAAGAACATGCATTTTTCTGCTAAAAGAAAATTGAAATGAAATGGTATGGAGATTTGCTAACAGTTACTATATACGGGGAGATGGCGATTGGTACGAGTTCGTACTATATGATGAAAGAGCTCTTTCTCAGCACATGTACTATAGTGTTTATATGTACACACGCCATCTACATCTACCCCAGAAATAACACCATACAGTACACTTCACATATTTGCCTCCCTCACATACACACCTTTGATTATAAAGTTGAGCATACACATACACACATTCTCACACTCACACACAATACACACAAGCATCTCTGGACTGCCTGCTGTGTTTATCACACACACACACACACACACAAATGCATGTGCAGTCTGTCTGTCTTTCTGTCTCCGTCACAAACATATACAGCATATACACATACATTATATGAAGGGTTTTCTCCCATAATTCAAAACATTTTGTTTTGCTTTATGTGGATGTTTGTATTTATAAAAAATGAGGGTCAAGTGTTATTTAAAAAACTACACTGTACTGTGATGTCTGTTTTCACTTTGAGAAATACAGCTCAAATGAGTGGATAGAACATTTTCAATGGTTTTTTTTTTTCATCTTAGAATAAAACTCTTCATATGCAGTTGTGCACATACACATACAGGTTTAGTCGTCCATACCTCGACAAATTGGCGCAGGAAAGTCCCACACAGCAGTGTTGCCGACATTGGTGATACACGTGAGTGTGGCGTGGCCGTCTAAGACATAACCAGGAACACAGCTGTACCGTACATGGTCTCCCACTGCAAAACGACCCCCACCACTTAATACTGCTTTCGGTGGGACACCAGGATTTCCACAAGATGTACTGTGGAGTTCTGCAGAGGAAAAGCGAGAAAAAAAAGAGAAGAGTGTAAGCTTTTTCATTTTCTGTTTTGAATTAATTGTACTAAAATGTTTAACTATGCAGTCTACATGCTGTCTACCATTAATAAAGTATCATAAGCTGTTTTAAAATCTTACCCCAAGTACACATGTAGCCACAATATTAAAGCCAATTGTTCTATATAATACATACTCCGAAGCAATACGGTTGCTAAAACACATTTGGATTGCACTTCCAGTCAAAGCAGACTAAAGTCCTCCTTAGAAAAAGCGAGGGAGGCGATGTGTTT
This sequence comes from Monopterus albus, assembly GCF_001952655.1. NCBI lineage: Eukaryota > Metazoa > Chordata > Actinopteri > Synbranchiformes > Synbranchidae > Monopterus > Monopterus albus. The sequence goes on from NW_018127914.1 coordinate 1,495,365, forward strand.
TTTTTTTTTAAATAGTTCATAACATTAGTCCTTCTAGATACATTGTGCCTAAGACATATGCACAAGTATGCATATAAACATTCACTCACACAAGCACACAGGCAGTGGGGGGGGGGTACAAGCCATAAACCAGGAAGTAGATGGGAGAACAGGGACCAACTCTGCTCTTATTGTTTGAACTTGATTGATACAACTATAGAACTGTTCAGACAGATAGGGGTTAGGGGGAGGCAAGAGCAAAGAGAGACAGAATGAGGGGGAGGTACAGAAAATGAGAGACAGAGGATGCCCAACATGACAGATAGAACCATGAAACTACAAAGACAGATGGAGTGAGAGAGAAGAAGGGATAAAGTTAAGGGGGGATCAACAGTCGTAGTGCTCAGTATGATCACAAATGAGAAGTGGAGCTACATTTTCCTTAAAATGCCACCCAAAGAGATGAACAATGTAGAGTCCTTCCCTCCTCAAACTTCTGATTTTTGTACAATCATTTTCAACTATAAAGACAGAGATTAGCAGAAGGGGATTTTTTTTCCACACTAACGGTTTAATTATCATTCACAAGCAGACAGTGACTGGACAAGAACTGCTGTCAGTAAATGGCCCGACGGAGTGACTCTTAAATTGGTTGGCTGTCACACCTTTTCAATTACCCTCCCTCAGCCCCTCTCGATCCTCTGTGTACCTCCACTGCGGCCACAGAGTTGAATACTCAAAGGATTAGGTGGATATTTTCCATTTCTCAGTGGACACACACATAGTCTTGCAGTTTCCTTTAAAGAGCACTTTTTAATATTAGAATCAATCTCGATTGTGATGAGGTTCACTCAAGCAAAGACTGTGGATAATTTCAAAATAGATACAAGTAGAGCTGAAAAAACTTACAACTTTAAATTACTTTTATTGCAGACAAACAACAAACATTCCCTCGTGTGCTTTAATTAGATGATATAAAGTTTCTCATTAAAGTTTTTAGAAATACTCACAGAGAATGTACAGCATTTACGAGAGAGACCCAGCACACAGTCAGAGAAACACACTGTGACGAGATGCACTTCAAAACTAGCAAACATGCACACACATACACACACACAGACACAACCAGGGTCATCCATCACTGTGGCGCCCCCCTATGCTGTATTGTAATTGGCTGTCAGGTTGGCCTAGTGTTGCGACCTGTTGGCCTATCGATTTTGCCAGTCAGTGTGGCCCCACTCAGTGTCAGGATGTTTGTTGTTCATTGTCCTATCAGACACACATTTACACTCACCAACACAGCAAACACACAAAATATAAATCCACATACGGTGGCCTGCCTGTTGGTAGTTCAGGCTACTGAAACCATACACACTAAGGGGGATATTTTGCGGCTGATTTTCTGCTGCTAAACAGTAAAATTGCATGTGTTCATATTTAATGTAATAGGGAGTCGCAGAAGGGTTTTGCATCTGAGAGAAAGGGAAAAAAGCGGCACCACAGGAATTTGCTCTTTTGGTCTCATGCAATATGTATTTTAAGGCATTCCCTTTCAGGGACGCAAAATATGGGAGGAGAGAATGGAAACACCCTCAGCGCCCGATTTACCACCAATGCAGGACAGGGAATTGCAAAAGCAAGTGTAAAATTTGCAGCCCTGCTGTCACTATGGTGCATGTTAATCATCTGATATCTTGTTGGAGTTAAGAACATGTCTGAGGAAGGAGAGGGGGTTTGTAAATTGCTTGCTCACCAGAGGAGAATATGAAGGTTTCAGGTCAAACTGTGCTTCAATTACTGAACAAAATACAAGATGATTTGACTGGCTGAAGACTATGCAATTGCTGTTCCAAAATATGCTTGTTGATTTCTTCAGCCATATTAAAGTTCAGTTGCTGTAAACTTTCTTCCACACTTCTTATCGATCCACACTTTGCACAATAGCCCACAAGCACCAGATTTTAATGTGAATACACCTCTACTTAACACAGCTCTGGCTGTGGTCATTTATCTCACAGGTGCTGGTAAATATGCCACTAAAGTGAAAAACTGTGGTGTCGCAATAATTTGCACATCTGGTGTTAATTTGCAACAGGTTTAGTTAATATTCCCCAAGACTTTCTCTTCTTGGCTACTCTGTTTTTGATCAGTGCCTTCTATCATTTTATCATTTCTATCTGCTCTGCTTCACTTTTTACTCATTTTAGTCTATTTTATCTTTATTGTATTCATTTGTTTTGCCTTTGTTACCCCATACTTTAATTCCAATGTCTCTTGTTTTTTAAATGTCCACCCTCAGAGCCTGAGCAGACCCAATGCCTTTCAGTGCGGAGTCTGCATGTTCTCCCTGTGCCTGCGTGGGTTCTCTCCAGGTACACCAGCTTCCTCCCACAGTCCAAGGACATGCAGCTTAGGTTGATTAGCAACTCTGAATTGCCACTAGGAGTGAGTGTGAGCATGTGTGGTTGTTTATCTACATGTCAGCCCTATAATAGGTGGGCGACCTGTCCAGGGTGTACCCTGGGGGAGGGGAGTGGCTGGTGTTGTAGAGCCCAGAGACTAATTTAGTTTTTACATTGATGTTTTATATAAAACATAATGCAAAATAACAATGATCTGGAAATTATTAGGTTTAATATAATTACATAGAAAAATGTAAGTAATATATTTGCACACATTGGTCAAAACATTACTAAATTACAAAGGCCAGAAGTGGCACTAAATGAAAAGCAGACTTGGGAGCCGAGAAGAAGCCGGAATTCCAATCACTACTTGCCTCGCCTTCTCTGTCTCTGCTGTTTCACACATACCACTACATACAGTACACCACCCCTACTGTGTATCAGTTAATTCTTCCTTTCTTTCTCTGTCTAGTTTATTATGAGCATCAAATAGTTTCATTACACTTGTTTATTCAATAGCCAGCGGCTACACCTCACGCCTTTCCTTGGTTTACTGCTGCCTGCCCTCCTTCTCACCCTCACTTCTTCCTCCTCACCCTTCTTTCTCTTTATCTATCATCTCTTCCTCTCTTTCCGTATCACTGTCTCCGCTCCCCAGTTTACCATAACCATGATTTCAGTCTCAGTTGCTTCATTACAAGCTGCTGCTTTTATGGGCCATCTGTAGAACTATCTGCATTTGTCACACACAGGCATACAGCGGTACACAAAGGCCTCTTGTACATGCAGAGCAGAAACCGGCATAAAGCTACTCTTTTTGCCACACACATGCAAAACCATTTACCTGTTTTTTATTTCTCCCTAGATAAGCAATTACAGCTGAGTCTAGGTACGGGGATCACAGGACAGAGCGGAAAGAAGTGAGATGGGACAAAAGAACTGCAAAGTGGGTAACAAGCAGGAGCGGTAGAAAAAAAGAGAAAATCCTGCCATGCTTTAAGAGTTTTTAGTGAGACAGATGACACTGCAGACTGGCAGATTGGAGAGGACAGTGAGAGACAGAAATAAGAAAGAGGCAGAAATAGAGAGGGATGATTCAATAAATTCAGAGCTTTTACACCTCTGTCAGCAGTAACTTCTATCAAAGATTAGCCAAGTTTGATACCAGAAGAGAATTTATGCGAAATCTTCGAAAATAAAGAATAGAATTCAGTACAAGAAACCCTGTACATAGGTTTTTATTAGCTACATCTGAAGAATGACTTTCAGAATTCTTTTCATGACATTTCCCACAAAAGATATAAGATTTAAAAGAACTGTGACAGAACAGACGAATGAGTCGTGAGATCTGTAACAGATGTGTGTTCTGGGGCACTTGGATCTATAAAAGGTTTCACTGGCTTTCAATGTATGACTCAGTTGCCAGTCGGTCTGATTTCTTCAACTCTTTGACCAGCTCTTTTTTATAAACTTGTGAAGACCTTGTGTTATAAAAGCTCTTTAGTCCGTTAAGTTAATGAAATATTATGACCCAAGTTGTATGTATGTCATTTCTGTGGTCCGGTGGCCTCTCCCTGACAATACCAGAAGCAAAAATTCAGACTGAGCTTCACAACGACATCTGTCCATTTACAATATAATTACAGTTTTGATCCAAGATTATTTTTTCTGATACAGCTTAGCAAAGCATGAGTCACAGGTCACTAACATTATCACCTGAAATAGAAGATTTTGGAGCAGCTGGAGTTAAAGTGGAGTTGAATATGAGCAGGTGAAGAAAAACTGATTTAAATAACTTTACCTTGGTATTATCACAACTAACAGTGAAAAAGGGGATGAATAAAACAAACAAACAAAAAAAAAAAGAATCACGCTAACGCTAATCTAAAACATCTCAAAAACGGCAAATGAAAGTGATTCTTTGGAAAAAAGAAATGATTAACTTGATGCTCTATTTTAAGCTGTTGGCTAGTCAAATTACAAGACATACTGTATGAACAGCTAATAATCAGTTAAACATTTATACAGTAAAAACACAAATATAGTAGGTAGCACTAAGAGGCCAGCATAACCAGTAAAATGCAGTATTCTTCTTGCCAAAAAGTGATTAAGTTTAATCTTTTGATACTAAAAGGGGTTTCATGCTATTTCACTCTTGTGGGTTATTTTTGAAATATTATCAACCATCCAGTACTGTTGTACCAATTTAAGTACCTCTAATGGGCCAGTATATCCAATAAAATGCAGTACTTTCCTTGCCAAAAGTCATTAAAGGTAGTATTTTGATGCTGAAAGGGATTTTCTGCCTCATATTACGTTTACAGTATATCACTCTTGTGGGTTATTATTTAAAGATTATCAACCATCCATTACCCTTTGTACCAGTTTAGGTACCTCTTGTGGGTCAGTATAACCAGTAAAACACAGTACTGTTCTTGTCAAAAGGTGATTAAAGCCAATATTTTGATACTGAGAAGGGTTTTCTTCCTCACAATATCGTACTTTTATTTCAGACAATCCTGGCCGGCAATTGGGCGAAGGCGGGATACACCCTGGACAGGTCGCCAATCCATCGCAGGGCTAACACACAGACGAACAACCACACACACGCACACACACACACACTCCTATGGGCAATTTAGAGACGCCAATCAACCTAAGCTGCATGTCTTTGGACTGTGGGAAGAAGCCGGAGTACCCGGAGAGAACCCACGCAAACATTTGCATGAGAAAATTATTGAAATGTTTGAAAACAATGTTTCTCAAAGAAAGATAGGACGGGATTTGCATGTGTCAGCCTCTACGGTGCATAACATAATTAAAAGATTCAAGGAGTCTGGAGGGATTTCAGTGCGTAAAGGGCGCAAACCTAAGCTGGATGACCGCGCTCTCCGATCCCTCAGACGGCACTGTGTCAAGAATCATTACTTTTTTGGATTGTGTTGCAGGAATCAGAATTGGAGTGTTTATACTGAACACAGAATAAAACTGATGAGGTATCACATCAAATAATGTGCTGCTGTGTTGTTTCAGTGTAATACAGGAGACAGATGATTCACAAAACACTACTTTCAGATTTATTTTTGATTGTTTTTCTGATTTGAGGTTGTATATTACTTAGCATTGACATGCTGCAGTGTTACAGTAAATGCAAAAGCAAGGCAAGCATGGGTGTATAGATATGACTACAATACCCATCAAACCATTTGCTTTCCAGCATGTGTGCAGTACATTATACTTTCAAAATTTATATCGAGAAACTCATAGAAACTTAGAGGTTAATATGCAGTTGTAGAAACAAAATTATTTTGGCTGAAAAATACGGATTTGTTTGTGCCCAACTGTAATATATTGGTGTATTTGTAATACTGTGCCTGGAATTAGGCGATTTCCTCAAATTTTATTTTTAATACAGCTCAGCAATAATGCATAGGGTAATATTGAAATATTCTACAGGGCTGTGTTTTTTAAATTTAAAATATTCATGCTAAGATGAGATAACCATTCACTTCTATTTGGAAACTGTGACAAAATCTTCTACAAAGGCATTAACAGCATAAAATGTAAAATGTCACTGAAAATAACATTATTAAAGATAATGCCAAGCAAATGCTGAGAAAAAAAAAATCCTGCTGAGAAGGAATAGGTGATGTGGTGCATACACATTATTTAATGACCAGAGAATCATATTTTATACAACAGCAGTATTTCTGTAAACATCTGGCCATATTCCACCTCTGCTGATTACAGCGGGAAAAGCATTTAGGGTGGCTGGCATTACACCGACTTCCATTTCTGCACCAATCATTCACTTGATTTATGATTACATGACCACTTAACGCTCAAAGTTCCAAAATGCTCTGCCACAACTTCCCATTTTGGTAAAGCTGACAAGGTGATGACATTGGCATAATCTGCCTGCTTTAATTCATTGCTTGCCTTATTGATTCCTAATGGGCCGAGTCATATATGATTATGATTTGGACATCAACTACTGTATAGCAAATAAGGATTAACCCCAAAGACCTAGAACGTTTTTTATGCTGTTTTACTTTATACTGTACATTTGCTATATAGATGAGATTTATTGTCAACAGTAAACTGTCTAGAGACTCGTGTTCCCAGCTCAGTGAGTGTGGTGTGTGAGCTTGTTGTCTTTTATCATTTCCTATTGGCTTTCTCTAGATATAATGTTATGTATATCCATAACCAATCATTTCAGTTGCTCAACCTTTTGCTAACCACACCTTATCCATATTTTAGATGTCATTCACTGATATTATAAGAATATTAATGAAAAAAGGCATTAACATTCAAAATAGATGTTCAATAATAACATTTAGTCTGGGGTGAAACCAGGTTTGTCTTGTATGACAGGAAAGACATTCACTAATAAACCACATACAGCGTACACGCACACATTTGTGAGCGTCCTTTGAAACTGATTTTGATTGGTAGCTGCTAGGTGATGGTGTAATTATAAGTAATTATGATTAATTATGAAAATATTAATGGAGGGAAAAGAATTAGGCGGCAGCAGAAGTCATGTGTCGGAGAAAGACAAAGAGATGCTGAGTGAGAGTTAAAGTGAGAAAGAAAGAAAACTCCCAGATCCAGGCTTTTCACAGCATTAGATCATCTCGCCGCTGTGAGGATCAGTTAATACCTACACAAATGTGCTGCTAATGATCTTAGCTTCTAGTGGAGATCAAACATTATGGACTCAGAGCAGCAGCTCACTAATGTCTCTCTGGGTTTATTACACTCCACCACACAGACAACCAACCACACACACACACACACACACACACACACACACACAAAACACTCTCCCTAAAGGTAAAAGCAGTCTTAAAAGACTGCCTTAGTGGTATCTTGATGTACTGTACAGTAAGCAGGTGTATATGGATGGTAGCTGACATAAAATTGGCTTATTTGGCAACTGAAAATGAACATTGCTGCTCAGCATGACCCCACATCATTGGGACAGGTGACTGTCAAACTGGCTTTGAAATTCCCAGAAAATATTGGTATTAAAGGCACAGTATGAATGTAAATATATTTGTATAATATATGTTAAATCTTATTTCTCTTAGATTCCAATGTTTAGGCTGAACTTGATTCCTTATACTCCGGCTGCGTTTTATAATACTGGTCAGCTCAGTGTCTGCTATACACAATTTTATGGACCATTATGAATGCAAGATTATGCTATCAATAGAACTAATTATAAGCCCTTTCCCTGCGCATGTGCACATTCTAGTGCCTGCGTGTGTGTATGCATATCACTGCATGCATGTACAGAATGATAAATATCTATGTGTGTTATTATGTTTTTACCTGTGTGTGTCTGTCTGGGTGTAGCTTCTCAATGTGATGTTCAGTGTTTATCCTGGTTCAATAAACCATATTCCCCCTAAAGAGATCCTGCCAAATGTCATCACCACACACATAAACACAAAGAGAAAAAATACAACAAAACAAAAACATACAACATACCCCTCTTCTTCCTAGTTGCTCTGTATTTACAGGCTGTGGACATCAGGACTGGGGTAGTTTGTTTGCTTAGGCCTTTTTTGTATATCCTGCTACACTACATAGGTGGACGCAATACTGATCTGCCCAGTGTGCAAAGGTAAGCCTGTGTATGCTTTTAAAAGTCAGTACACCATTAAGCGCTGCCCTGCCATTACTCCTTATATCAAGGGGCCGTTCTGATTTAAGTCAGGGTTCTGATCTCCCTTCCCCTCTCTCTAACTGACCTGTCTCGTCCGCCTTATACATCCATCTCTCCCTTCCAGCCTCCTTCTCTTTCTCCTTCTCTTATCGCTTCTTACAGCCACCCCTCTGCTCACTATTAATTAAAACTCTGTGCATGTGTGTGTGTGTGTGTGTGTGTGTGCGTGCGTGCATCAGGTTTCAGTATTAATTAAAGGTGTGAATGCTAATTGGTTAGATCAATAACGGGTCGTTAGGTCTCAGGGGCCAACAGCCAATAAGAAATCATTATGTGTCTGACATCACTGTCACTCTGCTAAAGCTGCACACACTGAAGCACATACACACATACATACACACCTGCACTAACACACATATTTTGCAGCTACACTCACACTACTGTCATCTGGAGAGACAGGCTGGCCTCAAAAGGTTGTAAGAGAGATAGAGAGAGAGAGTTTGGAAGCAGAGGAGGTTAGAAAGACCGGAGAAACAGATAGAAAGTTACTGTATGTCCCTAAAATTAAATCAATATCTATTAAGGAAAGCAAGAGACAGGGAGAAAGGTTTTCAAAAAGAATCAGAGGCCATAGCTGTCATTGAACAGAACTGAGTAAATGAGTGTGTCCTCTCAGAAGGCCCTTTTGTGCAGATCAATACCACAGCACTCACTCCTCTACCACACACACATATTCTCTTTTTAAATCTCCGCTTTTGTCTTTCAATCTATCTTCTCTCGTTTGTCTAAGGGTTCTAACTACCAGCCACTGTCAATACCATATTCAGTCAGATAGATGACGAACAAAACTTTGACCTCAACTTCAGTTTGGCTATTATTAGAGAAGTGGAGAGAAAAGATGAGAAGAGAAGAAGAGAAGAGGTCTAGTGCCAAAGGAATCTTAGCGAAATGGAGTGCTAAACTGATCATTTTAAACACACCCAAACACTGATGCATCTCCACCACAACTGCTGTTAACGCTGTGGAATGCTGGACCTGGCATTTAGCGAAGAACACTCTGTCCCTAGGGGTCACTAGTGAGGCTTTCTGTGTGGCCACTTGCCTGTATCTCAAATACCTTCAGACAGACCTTTCACTTCTCTTTAAACAAATTGACACCAGGTGAGCAGACAGAAATGGAGGACTATGCAAGGTTAATGCTATCAAGTAGCTCATGTACAGATTATTATCTGTAGAGATGCTCATGTGTCTCCAGTGCCTGACAACTTCAGCCATACAATGGCACATGTTGTACATATTTAATAAAAGTGCACAAACTGAGTTTGTCTTTGAGTTTGTGTGTGTGTGAGTCATCACTCTGTACTGATAAGATCAGTGTGTTGCTTGGTTGCGCTGTCAAGGTGAGCTAGCTAACTAGCTCAGTGGGCGTATGTGCCAGCTTGTACTGTATGTGATATCTAATAGCTGTGGTTACTGTAGCATGACTTATTAAATGTAACATCACTAGATCTCTTGGAAAACTGATTGACAGATACTGCGTGTGCACACAAACACCCACACACACACACACACACACACACACATTCTTTTTCAAATTTAAAGCTCACTTTAATTATGAAACTGACAAACCAACCCAGACACAGCTGAGTATTAATCCTACATATAAAGGCTGGGATTATATAGCCTCTGAAAAGCAAACAGAATATACTGTAAAGCAAGGAACAGAAATACTGCATTACCTCATTTTGCAACAAAATAAAGTTTATAGAATGAAAAAAAGCCACCAACGGGCACCAGAAGATACACAGCTGGCTTGTTTTCTCATTAATGCAACATCCAATTATGACAGCTGAGGAAAATCAACACCTAAATCAATAGGTTTTACGTTTGCACTAAGGTTCAACTAGGAAAAGGATCCAAGAACCACATCCCTTGTCTTTGAGACAAGCTGCTGTTTTAGATGAATGTTTATAAAGTCCTGATCTCAAAGCTGCTGAATTTAAGGCTTAAACTTGGCTTTCAAAATTATTCTTGCTTAAGTGATATCAAAATATACAGTATGGTGACAGCCTTTATGCTGAATTACACTTCCAAGACATAAGCAGATGGCCTATGTCCGATTTCAATTCTTTCAACTCTTTTCCATTGCGTCCCTTTTAATCTCTTCTTCTTTCATCTCTATCCTCGTTCTCATCTCCTCCTCTGTCACCAGTCTTTGTACCATTAGTGTGGTACAGTCTAACATCAATCATAAACCAACAAGTGCTCCCTCTGAACAAAGCTAACACATTTTACTCGCAGCACATGATGGCATTGTGTTTGTGTATTTGTGGGTGTGCGGTCACTGGGGAATCAATTTGTAAAGAAGTTATTCTTTTCATCACAAGACAAAACTTCAATATTTACAACTATTTGTTGTGACAGACACAGACATCACAAGATGTTGCCTTTCTGCTGCAAAGTAAAGGAGTTATTTTAATGAGATTTCCTTGTTTTTGTTCCACGAATAACTAAGTGCATGTGATCAAAATGGTGTTAAGATAATATTTCCCCTGAAGATTTAAAGAAAGGCTTTTGAATTGTCATAGTTGTATATTGTGTTTTACTTATTTGGCTGAAATCAAAACAAAAAGATTGGTACACAAAGTTCCATTATCCTAATAGCATTAAAACCTATGGAAGCAATAAATCCAGCATTCATTAAAATGTGCTACATCATCTGACTCTTGACAAAATGTCAAGGATGTCAAGTCAAAGAGGGCATTGGATTCTGTGCATAACCCTTCAAGTGCTGTTAAATGAGTGGAAATACTTTCGCATCAGCATCACATGGCGACTGTGTCCAGTTATTATACCGTATATTTACATATGTGTGAAGAAACTTTCATCAAATGTGCAGCCATTTTTTATGGAGAACACAAAACATTATACTGAACTTTCTTTCCTAGATGACAGCAGTTAAGACATTAAAGGTGAAATATCAAAATATGCTGGCAGAAAGCCGAGCACAGGGGCTGGAAAACATAGTGCTGTTAGTCATTGTAACAATTAATTAGAGAAATACCGAGAGAAACACTCTATGGAACGGTTTTAAATACTGAAATCCGATGAAAAGTAGCTCAAAGAGGTTAGAGACCATTTTGTCAATGTAACATCACATTTTATAGGACAGTGATACATTTGGTGAAAATGGTCTTTGATTGGTCGTTTATCTAATTCAGGGGTGGGCAATCCTGTACCTCGAGTTCCACCGCCCTGCTTGCCCAGCTTCTGATTGACTGAACACACCTGGTCCAGGTAAGCAGCATAGTTGGAAAACAAGCAGGTCAGTGCCACTCGAACACTGGGATTGCCCACCCCTGGTCTAATCACCATGTTAGCATGACCCTGCTCAGTTTCTGGTTTTGTTAATTGGGTGACCTTCCTTCCGGTTTGGCAGGAAGAGCTGATTGGATGAGCCGAGGTGGTGACCCGGAAGAGAGGCCATTTGATTGGCTGGCTGTTATAAAGCTGAATAATGAACTGACATTGGCCAGGAGGTCGTACTTTTATCAAGACACACTCACATACACACACAGCCCCACACTGCTGCAGCACATAAGCACACATCTAGTCACACTGATGGTACATGTAGCTATGTGCCAGGGCAGCATATATTTAACTATGGTGGCCAGTGGTTGCCTGACAGACCTGAATATCAGATCAATATATGTATAATTTGATGTAATTTCTATCCTCATAGAAGGATTTGGTATCTACCTGGCATAGTTCCATCATAAAGGTATTTAATATTCAGTTTAATATCAGTCAGAAACTATATGAGGTCAATAAACTGAATAATTTGCTGGACTTCTTTTTAGTGTTAAACTTCTGATTTGCCAATTTTTATAGTGAAAAGCTTTACATTTTAGTCTTATTACATTATCTAGGTACCAAAATGATGATTCATTTTTAAATAATCTTGTGTATTAGTTGCCTTTTCTTTCTAGATATTTAATGATTTGGCATGTTCTTAATATAAATCTAACATTGATTTAGTGCACTTTATCTAGGTATCACATTAATCTGTCATTTGGTGGACTTTTATGGCATGACACACCAACAGTGTCCTGCCTAGTCAGATACTAAGACGTTACTGTAATTACTAGACATGTCCCAGTCAGATATTAAGTACTAGTATCAGTGCCGATCCGGGCATATTTCATAGGATTAGTTTTGGCCAGAATAAAGCCGATCCAATTTGAATATTATTTAGAACTACAGTCCTGTATTTGAGTGGACTCAGTTGCATTTTTGAGTCGTGCTTGTCACGTAACCGATAAACTGCTGTATTAATCAGTCAAGCTGTTTATACTGCCTGTGTGTGTGGGCTGGCATATCACTCGCACTTTGTAGCATGATCTCATGGCTATTTTTTGAGAGTCTATTTTTTTTAGAGCTACCCACCTGTTATTTGTTGGTATCGCCAGATATGTAATATTAAAAGAAGTGGATCGGGACATCCCTAGTAATTACATTATCCAGAAATCAAACTGATACACTAGGTTGGCAGCTGACCGGGCCTGACACTGTGAGATTTCCTTGTGTTTGACAATTGCAGCTAACCTTGTGGAGTCCCACTTCTTTGTATGTAACACCAACAAGCACAGTCATTGTCTGGTGATAAACCTCTAATATGGCTACAACAATAATAAAATAGTTGCTTTAATGACTTGTCACTCATCTAGGCTGCTTGTCCTGACAATAAAAGATCTGGCAGCCTTTGAGAATGTAATCTGTCATTAACAATAGAAGACATAATGATAATAATTAACAGAGTGAAGGTATTTGATGTTTTCTATACTTGGAGCAAAATGTGAGGTGGTTTTTAAAGTGCCATGTTATATTCATGAGACTGGGACCAAGCAGAAGAAATGAGAAAAAAAAATCAATAAAGTATTTCAAAGAGTGCAATGGCACACCTCATATGATGAAACATGACTGTGTCACAGTCAGGCGTATGGTTTGTTGGATAATTTTTGTCCTGCTTTAGACTCCAGTGGGTTACTACTGTAATGTTGCATGACACTATGGCTACAGATAACAAAACTGTCAGAAATCCAGAATCACAGATTTATAGATATATGATTTCCTGTATAATTCCTGGTATTTCATTTTGCTTTGATGAGTTTGTTATTCATGGCAATAAAGCAAACTCAAATTGGAAAGACAGGCAGACAGAGAGATGAGTTCACAAACACCCATATTTTCCATCAATTCTTTGCTTCATGTTCTCAATATCTGCTGTCACTGTGTGTGTTTATGTGTGGGTGTGATTGTTTTGATTGATGGCCTTTAGTTGAAGCTGACCTTGCCGTGGTTGGAACAGTGAGGACTGTAGATTATCAACACACTCATACACACATCGCTCGCTCTCACAGCTTTACGACACCCTCGGTTTCTCCTGTTAAACTAGAAAGCATCGCTCACATTACATTGTTACAGTGAACTCCTCTGTCCTCTTCTGTTCCTTCTGCTCTCCCTTCTTTCAATTTATTAGTGACCTCTCCTAATAGCTTTTTGTTACTCCTTATATACTCTATGCTCCTTTTCTTCCCTATCAAATTTCACATTCTGTTCAATAAGTTATGTACAATATATATTAGCATCTTCTTGACCCTATTAAGGTGCGGCTCCTTCAACTAACCCACACTGTCAAGGTCATCTTGTCTTTCCCATGATGCCACTAACTAACCTGGATTTAGCTGTTGAGTTGAGGGACGAAGCAAAAGGCTGAACAACAGAGTGGGAAAGGAAAGAGACAGACAGATGGAGGGATGATAGATAGAGGAGTCGATATTGTCAGTCCCCTCAGGTCTCTTTGATAATGATCAGCACAGCCAAAGCCAGACCCTTAATCGCACGCGCATGCATGCATGGATGCACAAACGCAAACATAACCGCAAACACTGCTCGTGCTTGTTCAGTAGACACCATCGATGCATGCCCTCGGATGTAAGCAGACACACACTAATACACAGGACACACTTGACTTTCACACTTGGATCATGTTCAAGTCAGAGGGTAGTATCAAAACCAATCAATCAAGTACTGATAAGGTATCAGAGAACCAGAGGGACAAATGGTGGAATGTTCCTTTAATGGCTGCCTTTAAACGTGGATGCAAACGTTCCATAACTGCGACTTAGCTCCATAAGATCCTACAATATGCTGAGTCTTCACTGGAACTTTACCCATCTGCTCTACAATTATTCACATTTCCCATTTTATAAAGTGTTTTCTGAGGAGACAGCCTCAGTAGCCAATAGTCTGCAAACGCACAAATGTGAGGAGTGAATACTGTTGGCTTGTGTTTACAGCTGTGACTGGAAAATCAAGCCCAAAATATTGTTGGCACAGGAGGAGAAAAAACATTTACTAAGATGTTGGTGTTTGCTGAATTCTAATGTGGAAAGCAATTAAATCTCATTTTAAGTTAAACTTCACACTTCCTTGATGCATCTGCATTGAACTTTAGGCGATTTTTTCCCCAACAGAAGACCAGAGTGGCTATTGACCACATGTTTTAGTGAGCCAGAGGAATCTGTTAACTTGCAGGCACCTGGCCAAATTTACAATGGGACCTTTTTGTTTTGCTAACCAACCTCACGTGCTATTGCAAATCCTGAGTCAGACAAATTAGACATGTACTACCCACAATTGTTCCTCATAAGCTCCATTGTTGATGAGCACTAAACAGCACATATTAGGTGCTAAACACATATTCATCAAAGACAGGTAAATCAATAGATGGCCTATTGGACACAAATAACAGTGTAAACTGAATTTTACATAAAAAGACCATTTAAAGAAAAATGTAACCACATGCTTGACTTATCTGATTCCTTGAAAAGTGTTTCTTAGCTTTTTTTGCTATGGCCATGTCTAAAGAAAACCTAAACAAAGCACACAGCAACCTAATGAATTGCCTTTATATGGACTGTGCTCCTGTGAAAAATCACTGTCTTAGTTCATCTTACACTTTACTTACAGCCTTGTTTGGTTATTGGTATTTATTCATAACATTTGTACTGTAGCTACCCAATGCTGAAGTAACTGAAAAAGAAATATTTAGCATTTCATCCATTCAACTAAATTATTTCTAATACTGCATACTGACTGAAATCTGTTTACTCTCAGGTGTCTCCTTAAACGCAATGAACCATCTGCTTTTTCTATGATGACTTTGAGAAGAGAGTGTGTCCATGCATTGAAACTACTTTTATCACATACTGTACACACACTATTTGGAGTGACTCCAATGAGAGCCAAATATTTCTCATTACCAGGAGAGTGTGCAAGTAGAAAAGAGCACAACATTCCATCAGAGCTTGAAGTCCTTTTGTTCTTTAAAGAACTCACTTAAAAAACATTGCATCTGTTAGATAACATGTGATCCTGTATTGTTATGGTTAAATCTTTTCCCTAATGTCATCAGAATGTAATATCTGAAGAACTGATCGTATGATTTAACCAGAGAAAAAAAACCCAAAGGTGTCAAAAAGCTAACCAGTCAACTGTAATCCTTAGGTCCAGACACCACAAAGGTTCGGTAACTCTCCAGTCCGCATCTGCTGTAGAATAATTGACAAACCTCATTTTATTGATTATTTATATTGTGAGAGTGACCTTGGAGTGAGGTGAAGATTTCCACTAGATCTCTTTTAAAAAATGTATTGTATATCAAGATAGCAGCAGAGAAGGTTCAGAAAATTAGTGCACAACCAGAAGGTCCTGGATTGGCTGTAAACTGCTGTGAGTATGTAACACTCTCCATGATATTATGTGAAACTGATTGATAAATGCTCATCATTATTATATGATTGATAAGGGCCCATTAATAGCACTGACATCTGGCCAGTGAGAGTTCCCAAAGCATTTAACCTCTGGCCAGCTGCTTCTGTTTGTCTGTCCCCGCCCCGCACTGCCAAACACACACACACACACACACAGGGAAGGAGTGGACAGATTGATAGAAGGTCACTCCTTTCATCATATTTAAACTGATGCAACTTATTAAATTCTTCTCCACTCAAAATTTATATCTCTGTTTTCTTCAGAATACAGCAACTACACATGAATAACTTCCCAAAGGTCATTAAAGCCACTTTTACAATATTAATGGTTATTATACAAAAAAACATTTTGAGTGTTTTGCAACTTAAACCATTTCCATTGAAAGTGTTTTCTTTTTTATCTCCTGGGTCTGGATTTTATTACACTTTGTTTATGGCTCCTCTTGAGACTCTATATAAACTCTCTGGTAAGTGTAAACGATGGTAAAAGATGTGTATTACTGTCAGGCCTATAGCTTAGGAGAAGAAAAAAAACAAAAACAAGCAGAGGTGATATAGGTAGAGAGGAGAGGAGCAAAAACAGCAGCATCGGGGAGAGGCTGGGGCTGCACAGGGGGAAGTCAAGCCTCTGCTGACTTGTGACTCGCATGTCATATGTATGTGCACATGTCTCTCTGTCCTTCTATGTGTACTCATGTCTCTAGATTCATGGATGTGTCTAAATGTATGATTTATCAATGGACAAACTAGCAACAAGCAGCAACCAGCAAAGTACACAGCACAGACAAGCTGAAGGCAGCAATGTGAGATTGATGCTTAGTGCTGACAGTGCCGAGTGCTTCATTAACTGTCTCTAAATAAACTCTAAACAAACTGAATGTGTCCAGATATCTAATATTTGATGGGGCAGAATTCCTTAAAACAAGCTCCAGTATAAATATTGGCCCAAACCAAAAAAGAAAATTCACCTACAACACTTCAAGCAATTGTAAAATTAAATATAATAAACTTGTGTCATACAGGTTGTGTTGTCATATGACCAGTCAAACCTGTAAATGAGTTTTTACGACACCCTAAAGCAAATCATAGCACAGAAGAAAACAGATTAAGACAAATGATATGAAACCCCTTATTTCCAGTTTTATTCAACCTATTTTCTAGCTCTACTGTTTAGAGCAGTATTCCTAATTCAGTTAAGATAACAAACAAAAGCATGAAGATGCACAAGGAGGCGGAGGAGAAGAAGACAGAAGAGGAGGAGTAAGAGGAGACAAAAGGGTAATTCTTCGATGACGATCATGCCGGGAAAGAACACTATGTGCATGCATGTCTGTGTCTTAGTGCTGTGATAATCAGTGATTCTGTCTCATCACCACAGTATCAAACTGCCTCTGACATCACTAAATAATGTATCACTCTGTTGCACACACACATGCACATACACTGTATGGTATGTGCTGTTGTATGAATTACTTATGGCAGTCTTCAGAGAGAGAGGAAGAAATTTTCAAGGAGTCCAACAGTCACATCAAAGCATATCCCGGCAAGCAGAGAGGATGGAGCA
The DNA here is from genome assembly GCF_001952655.1 of Monopterus albus. NCBI lineage: Eukaryota > Metazoa > Chordata > Actinopteri > Synbranchiformes > Synbranchidae > Monopterus > Monopterus albus. Next base: position 1,512,822 of record NW_018127914.1, read on the forward strand.
GAACGACTATACTGTACCTTTGCCCGGCAACTGCAAAAGTCCTTCCTTTAAAGTGATCAATTAATTCAATTTTTTTCATGGATTTATTTATTTTTTATAATGTGGATACAATACAGATCTCTGTACCACTGTTTTTTCTTAGATCCCACAGTATATTAATTCCTTCATATCTATTCATCCATTTTCCACAGCAGCAAGTTAACCAAGTCAAACCTAGCTCCTCCTGGACTCCTGAGGCAAGAGTACTGAGGCATTCCCAGGCCAGGTGGAATATAAAATCACCTTGTGGGTCCGCTCCAGGGTCTAGTTTGACATGATTGAAATCTTTCCACAGCAAGATGTCCGGAAAGCTTCATCATCAGATGCCCAAACAGTCACAGCTTGCTTCAGTGTAATTAGTCAGTGACAAAGATAAAGAGAGAGATACACAAACACGTGCACGTCCCCACACTGTGAGTGTGCTAACAGGTTTCGGTCCCCAAAATGTCAGTAATATAAAGGCACCATTTCTGGAGTTCCAGTTTCAAACTTTTAGTAATTGTGCTTGTAAACAACAAACAACAGCCCTGCCAATAACGAGGTATTTTTACTCGTCTCTACTAAAAATGCTTTGTTGACAATGCTACAGCTTTACTAGTGAAAATCTAAAATCTGAAATGGCTCCAGAAACAGATTAGCCAGAAGGATCAGATGGAAAAAGGATGACTTGCCACAAGTTGTCCAAACTAGGGTGGATCATTCCTTCTGAAATCTTCAGCTTGCTATCTAAATTTACAGCCTAGCTGCATGCTGTGGACACTCTGCGCTGCTGAATATGGAAAGGCAGACAGAGCATCAGCATAATGTTGCATTTTTGCAAATGCCAAGTATGGTCTGCCTCTCTGTCTCACTGACTCCCCTCTCATACACAAGTCGAACAGCTGAATGTATCATCAGCAGGGGCTCTTCAGATAAGTCCCCTGGAAGCTCTCACTGAGAGCAAACTCTTTCCATGTCACTCACAGACACACACACACACACACACACACACATAATGAACATGGACCAAGTAGCAAGTGGAAACTTGTGCCAGTGAATAAATCTGGGATAACTGCTTGGACATACAAGTAGCACAAACACACAGACACTAATATAAACCCGGGCACAGTGTGTGCAGACTTAAACCAAGGCACTTTGAAATTAGTGGTATTGTCATTATGTAGCACATCAGGCACACTTATCAACAGAATGAACACCCACCGACCAAATAGCCCACATGCAAATAAGCACAAAGACCCACAGAGAGATGCAGAGGGACACACAGAGAGACTGTTAAGCAGTCTATCATTTTCAGCAGCAACCAGCTGTGACAAATACTGTGTATGTGAGTGTGTGCACATGTGGATGTAAATAAGCTGTCATTTTAAAGTTACTGAACAAACATTTACAAAGATAAATTCACTTTACAGGGAAATATTACACCAGCTTCAGTTCTTTCCAGCAGGCCTTTGTCACAATAGACATTTAACTTGTTAAAGCACAGGTGCTACTAGCCTAATAACATTAACAATATTTCTGGTTCTGGTCTGCGTCCCAGTAAGCCATGGCAGCGTGAGAGCGAGCCAGCATGCAGAACACCAGCATCCTGAAACTGAAGCAACTAATTGGAATTTGTTCATCATTAATATTATGTATAGCCGTACTTTTTTCCTACTGTGACACACCAAAATCTCTTCTGTGAAAGCGAGGCTTCTGTCAGCAGTTCTTTAGATATTTGCTGGCATCTGCTGAGGCATACTTCATCTAACAAACTATAAGATAGAATTCTCAACACAGCACTGATTTGGTTACTATTTAGCTTATGTGTGAAATTTTAAAACAAAGGGCTGCTATCACAAGTGTCTCAAAATCTATTGTGACCTTTATCAATGCTAACCAGTTGTCCAGAATAATCTGCAGGTTTTCATTCCCACCACAAACTACACCATTGGAGGACTCAGTCTGACACTAGCTAGTGTTTAGTTGACAAGAGAAAAAAAAAAGGGCAGGATGACGTTCAAGTCAGGAAGACACTGTGCACTTTTTATTGATCATGTACAATGTGGCAACCCACACTAAACATATTATCAGCCCTCCTGCGTGACCAGACTCTGTGACTTCACTGTTCACACTGTATATTCACCCAGTTGGGAATGACATGACTGTTCACACTGGACATTTAAACAGAACCCCAGAGCCGCAGTGTATTTTTTTCAGCTGATGAACAGCAGTAATTCAGTGTTTCTCCTGTTGCTGCTGGTCATGACACCATTCTGATGACACAGTGTACAGTGTAGTGCTGCCAGGGCTCAACTAGCCTGGTCCATATGAAGTACATAAATATGTTATGTAGAGTCTGTGGCCTCGTTTTAGCTGATTCTGCCCACAAAATGTGCCATGTTGTTATGTTGTCTTTGTACTCATGCCAGTGCACGGAACTAACTTTATACCATGGATCTGCAAGACAGCCGACCAGATCTCTGACAGGCCAGAAATCCACCCAAGCAGCTTGGAGCTGGATCGTTGGTCGTTCAGGTGATTAACCCTGCTCACACTCTATGTCAAATGACAACTGATCGGATTGAAATTTGGCCTGAATGTAAATGTAGTTGGGGGTGACTGAATCGGGTCTAAAATCAGGCTGAATCCGTAAAGTGTCTGCGTAGCTTTAGAGAACATTTCCTAATGTAAATGTACCTGGATGACTGACTAATTCTGCTTTAAATACATGTGCTTTTATGAACAATTCCCCATGTTCTATTATGGGTTTAGTTTCTTGAAAACCCCACCACAAGTGGTACCTTTGTTACAATACATTCTGCAATAAGCTGTAGTTCACACTAAACAGATCATTTATTCATCTATTATTTAGATCAGTTCAAGAAAAAGCAAGGAACTTATTTGTTTTGTTAGTTTGTCCAGTGTGTCACGTGCATGCCTCTGGTGGACAGTTTTATGCTCTTCTGTTTTATCCTCCAGAACAAGTTGTCTCATTGAGGACATCAAAGTTTCTCTAATCTAATCTACAATCTTTAATGCACACAAGACATGGTGCTGATACACAGTGAGTTCTAATTTAAAGCATCACTTCCACCATCATAGCTCCTCTTTTATCTTCCTTTGCCCTAAAGGAAGAGGGTGAAAGGGGATGTGTGAGCTACCCCTGAAACTGGGCCGTGCTCCCTCTGGAACAACACTATATCTATTCTTTGTTAAATATTTAAATATCTTAGGAAAAACACTAATATAAAAAGCTGAGTTTACATAAAATTAAACAATGATTTTTGTTATGTATAAAGGGCCCTAATGATCCTATGTTTGTTTACTAAAACCTTATGTATCAGAGTCAGAAGGTTGGGCTGCTAGTTGAAGTTCTAAATAAAGAGCTTTTAAGTAATTCAGTGCTATGAACCACAAATCTGGGAGATTGGTGTTCTGTGGCATAAAAATCACCACAAAATGTCTTTATTTCTGTCCCTGCAGATCTATAATAAAGAGCCTTTATTAAGCTCTCATTTTGTGTCATGCTCTGCTCACGCTTTCCTCTCTTTTAATCTGATAAGTTTGACAGCCTCCCTTGTTGAAAAGGAATGAACTTGTCACCCATTTGTGAGCCCTTTCTTGTGCTGTGAGGAAAGGAGTCTAAAATGTGGATTGAGCTCAGAACATTTCAGCTCTCCTTGAACATTTTCACAATCCAAATTGCTGCCAAAAGGAAATGAATTTAAAACAAACCATGTATTCAGTGTCAGCGTAACAGATAACCTTATGTTCTAAAGGTTCAGTGGGTGTTATTCTGCTTTCTTTAGGCAATTACTCCTTCAATACTGAGTTTATGTTGTTTGAATTCCTTCTCACATGGCTCAAATACAAAGTCCTATGTGAGTTTTCTACTGTAATTTTTTTCTGACATTTACATTGTTCATTCTTCTGGGCCACAGGTGTCAGCACTGAGCCATAGCCTATACATTCTCACATACAAACAAAACAACACAACACAAGCAAACATAAACACATACAGACACTTTCTGACCTTCATAATTGAGTTTGAAGCCATGCGCAGAGACTGCAAAGTCACTGGTCAATCTCAGAGAGAAGACGTTTCCTGTACTGGTGACTGGGGCAGGAACCTGGAAGCCTGTTAGCCTGTAGGAACACAGACAAGAATGTGTTGACATTATCATGCAAAATACCAGGCACATTAAACATTCAGGAAAAAACAGCCCCCCTTCTGTCACTGACTACTCAAAGGCCTTACAGCTTGTTAACCTACAGCAATAAAGAGGTTTGCATATGCTCAAAAATACCAGCAAGGACATTTATCAATTATACACAAAAAGGAGTGTGTGTTGTGCTGAGAAGAGTGCCGGAAATATCTGTAACAGGTGCAGCTCTGCGGCATTCATTTAATTATGCATCGTTATTATTAGTCCAGAAACTCATTAACCTTGTTCTGTAAATTCAAGTCAGTCATAGCCTTTGTCTTAGTTACACTGTTAACTTTTGGCATGTAATCTATATTCTACTTTTTATTATTTTACTGTTTTAATTATTTGAGTATTTTATAGTTACTTTTTATTATTAGATATGAGAGAAGTGGCTCTCTAACCCAGACAGAACATGTCCCAGACAGTAATGCATCAAAATATTTTATTATTTTACTTTTGAAAAAAACAAAACAAAACAAAACAAAAAACAATATCAAGAAACATTGCATTTTAATACATCCTTTCTTGTATGAGTTTTGTCCAAAAATGCATATGTACTGTGTTTTAAACTGCATCTTATAAACTACAGCTGCTACTATGTAAGACATATTGCTTCCAGTAATCTCTCGGTGCGTCTTTGCTCTTGCCGGTAGGCCTGCCTGGCACGGAGCCTCTGAGATGGAACAGAAACATCTCTCCATTATTTGAAAATATAAAGAGAGGCCGCACAAAATCCACTCGTAGAAAGAGTGCTTTCAAATACATCAAATAGATCAAAGTGAACCACCAAAAAGAGTGAAACTTGGTAAGCTAACCAGTCATACTGGAATGAGTTCAGAATGGTTGTATGCAAAGGTAAACAATAAAAGAAACATCAAGCAGCAAGGCAAGGCGGCCTCTAATCAACACTCCACATGTTTGAGTTTGTCCTCAAAAAGAAGCTTACACACTAGCCAGGTGTGCCTTCAGCTTTTAGATTCCTTGAATTAAATGAGGAAGAAGAGAGGAGGCCTAATACGAAGGCCAGCTTTTTTCAGGAATGGAAAAGAGCCAAATCTTCTTGCTGCAACATTTTCTCTTAACCTGAAGCTATCTTTTATTTCACCTCCCTCCTTCCTTCCTTTCCTTCCCTTCCTCTTTCATCTCCCCTCCACCTTCCCTCACTTTACTCATACCATCTATTCTTCTAGTATTAAGTCACCTAACTCTGTTTTCTTCAGTATTTACCTTCATCACCCTTGAACACTTCCTCCTCCTCTCTTTTGGCTCTTCTCTCAGTGGTATTTAACCACCTAAATCTCTCTACACCCTCCTTCCTCTTTAATTCCTCTCTTTCCACCTTCCCCTGGCATTCATGTTTTATTTAACTTTGCCTTCACCCTTCTCTTTCGTCTTTTTTTTTAACTTCTGTCCCTTAATCTCTACTTTCCATACTTGACGTACTTGTAGGAGACAAATTCAGTGATCTCCCGGTAACATCTGTCCCTGTAAGATGTTACAAGTAATCTCTTACTAACTAATGTGATTATAGTGTGAGGGATTGTGTCTGGGACCTCCACCTTGCACAAAAACCTTAGAATTTACATTTTAGCATAACATGCATTACCAGTTATGATAAAGTGATTCTAAAATATTGTAAATTGCAGTGACTTCCTTTAACAATGCATTCTCCTGCCATGTCCTTGCACTCATCTTCCTGTCTCCATGCACATTTTCATTTATTAAGCTTTCTATTAGACAGTTTGACATCAGACGGTTTCTTTTCAAACATGCACTCTTTCACCTCTCAACCTATTATTCCTGTCAAAGCAAAGCAAGGCAAGGCAGATTTGTGTAGCACATTTCATATATAGAGGCAATTCCAAGTGTTTTACATAGGCAAAGGAAAACAATATCAGCATTAAAACCAGGATAAAGTCACCTGAGACAAAATGAAGATAAAACATTCGGGCCCTTTTAATTTTTTATGCCCCCTTAAGCTCCTCTGTATCAGATTTGTTAACTATACCAAGGTCTTTTCGAGCATCTCAAACTCCTGATGTGATTCAGTACATTTTCATATGATAACACATCCAGCGGTATATATCCTGCATTTCCCACATGCATGCAAATTATAATTGACTCCCCTGTAGTCCAGATGCTGGAAAGAAAATGAAATATCCCTTTTAAACAGTGTGTGCATTCATGTTATTGTAAGAAGCTTCTTGATAAAATAAATGGAACCAGAATATAAAAGCAAATACCATATTATGTAAATAAACTTCAAACCATTTTCTTTCTTTCCCGCTTCCTCTCCAATATCTTATTTGTAATGCTTCATTCCTGCAGAAACAAACTTTCAACACATATGCACACAGGCACACCCAGTGTTTGTTACAATTCATTTCTGGAATTATGTGTTTTGAGGTTTATGAGGTAAAGAAAGATGGAAGAAAGGGTGCCTGACACTCAAGGTCTACTCCTGTGGTGTGTTCTGTGATTGCATGTGCGTGGTGTATCACAGTGAAATCACATTAGCAAGTGAATAAAGAACTAGCTCATATCAGAGTACTGCCTCTCTTTTACATACTGCACACACACACACACACACACACACAGAGATATCCACAATTCTTATTTTCTCCAAAAAACAACAGTGCGGTCTGGCTAATGTGATTGTCAGACCCCCTCTCTCTGTTTCTCCTCTCTCCTTCACTTGTATCTGATGGTCTCTTTATTATCAACAGAGAAGAAATATTTTTCATTATTATTACCACCATGAGAAAAGGAGACAGGGTTTAAGAGATAAACTGTAAAAATAAAATAGAAGAAAGGGGGCAGATCGAGTGAGACCAGCAGTACACATTTATGATTTTGTGCAGTGTAGAAAAATAATTTCATGTGAACTGTGTCATTAATTACAGTAATGAGACATCTTATGATGTCAATGGTCAGCGGGTGCTTTCGGACCAAACTGTTCTAGGGACTTAGTTCTGGGGACTACCGCACTACCGAGGGAGCTCCCCTAAGAACTACATATGTACACATGTAACGTATGTAAACAGAGTACCTACCCTGGAGTAGGATCAAAACAGTGTTCTAAGTACTATCAGTCTCAGATCCTGCAGTGTGTTTACACAAAAAGGGTTACTTTGTCCATTACTTTTATGAACTATGAAAACGTTCCTCTGGTCCAAAGACATTTAATGGAGTGGTATGAGTGCCTACCTGGACCTGAAATTAGCCAGCTGAAATATTGAGCAGATGGAAAAAAAAATTTAATAAAATCAATGGCAACAGACTTCAACCCAGAGGCTGGCATAATGGTTCTTGGCCTGCCTTTTGAGAATAGGGAGCAGGTGCAGAACCATGTGTCCGGGCTGCTGTCAGAAGGGTTGCGGTCACACAGCTTGGTTACTGTGGAGAGGCTCAAGCCAAGAGGTCACGGACTGGGCCCAGTAAAGGTTCAGCTGGCCTCAGTCCAAGACAACATTATGTCATTAAGAAGGAAGCAGACATTAAAAAAATGATCACTACAGCAGAGTGTATACAATCTGCAAAATCACACGTGGAGAGACTATTGGACTTAAACTTTCATCTGATTCTGCGGGAGAAGCCTTCAGAGAAAGACTTTGTTGCAACAGGAAATGGGTGCATTGTGAAACAGGATAAATAAAGATCACTGACATTGCACCTCAGACGTATCAGCCACTTAACCTTATGAGAGCAATACTGTGTAATATTATTATTATTATTATTCCCTATGGGTGTATTTTAACCTTAATGTTAACTATTTAATGCCTAACCTGGCACCTTAACCAAAACACAAATCACTTAAATCTACAGGCAGCTTTGATTCACTACAAGAACAAGCAATAATCTTCTTACACCCCCACACTATTAATCTATTTAACCAAGTATCTTACTTACATACAAAAACGCACATTACTTACGAAGATACTTATATATTTTTGTTGTGTGACTCCATCTCAGTTGATGTCACCCACCTTAAAGCCAAAGTAAGTGCTAAATGCAAGTACTGTATGTTAGGTGCCATTTTTCTGATCCCATGTAATCAGAATATGAGCTCAGCATTGAAGTCTGTGAGTTTAAGGCTGTTTATTTTCCTTCGGCAAGTGTCAGAATGTGTAGCTACCAGTCCCTAACCACCAAAGTAGCAGTACAGCGAGACCACTGGGCATTTGGGTCTCTGAGCTAGAGAAAGTGTGTACTTTAGTTTGTCTGTACTGTATCGAGTTGATACTGACCCTAGACCTGACCCCATAAACCAAACTACTCCGAATCTTCTCTTCCCTTTGCTCCAGTGTTCCCATGTTCCAACATCCATATTTTCCTTTTCATCTCTCTCTGCC
>NW_018127914.1:1521429-1559172 GCF_001952655.1 Monopterus albus
CCTTGCAATTTAGTTTCTTCTCACAATTCTCTCTTTCCTGTGAGACAGGTAGCTTTCTATGTGTACACCAGTAAATCCCCTAATCCTGATGCCTCTCTTCATACACACTTTCTCTGCTTGTCTGCCCACTCAGAGCAGCACAGTATGTACAATATTCTTTTGCCTTAAATGTAAACAGCAAAACTCTCCAGATTTTTCACTTTTTTAACTCTACTTTTGTGCCTTTTATCTAGCACTATTCTTGATTTTTCAAAAGGTAATTAACTAAACTGTTAAGAAACGTTTCTTTCTTGTTACCTGAATTTTACTACAACAAACAGAAATGATTGTCACATATTACACGAAACTTGTTTCACCACTAAATCAGTTTTCTTTTGAACAGTGAAAAACAACATATATTCACATGGAGATGATACTGTGCTGTAATTTAATGTGTTAAGACTCAGATGAAGATAAAACTAAAGTAGAATGAAGATATTCTGAAATACCTTCACGACTACTGACCATGCCCCTCAAAGTCTCAGACATACTTGCTGTGGCTTCACAAAGTAATGAGACCCCTTAACTTTAAACACATTTTCTACAAAATCAATAGATCGTTTTAAAAAACAATTTATTCCTAAATTAAACCTGGCACACTTGATCCATTTGCTAGATATGCGCACTGTGTTAAATCAAACCACACACACAATCAGTCTTATTTTGAAGGGTCTGTTTACTTTACAACATGAACATGAGTTATCAGTTTCTCTTATTTCAGTCTTGTTTCATCATGGAGTTTTTAGTTAATATTCATATGATGATCAGACAAACTCCCTCTCTGACAAACACACACACACACACACACACACACATTTTGCGGATAGGGTGTGGAGTGATGACTTTGGGTTGATCCTGTATCTGTCCAGTCTCTCATTTGTAGAGAATCATTTCTGACCTTATACTAGTTACACTTAAACTGATTAAAGTGAATGTATTTACAATTTACTGAAACACTTTAAGAAGATAACTTCCAATTATCTTTTGTACTAAAATATAATTGATTCATTTCATTTGTAATATATTGTAATGGAAAGAGCCACATACTGTATGTGATACAGCTGCAAGTTAAAAAGAGCACTTCCTGCTCCAACTTCAACTCTACATCAGTTTATGCCATTTATACATTTACTATGAGCAAATTATGATTTGCTCAGATTTATTACCTCTACTTGTTCTCAAGGGAGAGACTGACACACATGCTCAGTCATTTTTCGAGTTACAGTACATATGGCCAATAGTCACTGCATGGTGTTTTTAAATCAGTCATCTGATATCCACCCTGGCATGGTGGAACACTGGAACAATAACCCCCGGCTGAACAGGCAGTGCAAAAGATGCTACACACTCGTAAATTCAGAAGCACAGGTAGCCAAGTACATAAAGGTCCCCTTGCCAATGGACCTTTACCCCTCACTCCTTGCCTGGCTTCATTCATCACAGAGGAAGAGAGAGAGTGAGTCAAAGACAGAAAGAGGTGCTAGCTGTCTCATAAGATGGAAAAAACAACAATATACCTATAAGAAAGTCAGAGGGAATCAGTGTGTGTAATGACATATAGTACATACTCACTGTAGCTACTGTATGGCTATATATCTGGTAAGGCAAAAGCAAACTAAAATATTTTACCATGAAACTGATTCAAAGAACAAATATTCTGGCTCAACGACTTCTGGAGAAGAGGAACCCACAAACACTGGTTCACAAAAAAGGCAGAGTAAACCTTGTCAACTCTCATACACATATGCTTGAATGCACATTGACACATATGCATGGCAACATCAGACTGAAAGTCAGAATGGGAGAAATTCAATTTCCTTCTAGCAAAGAGCATCCAGTTGTTCTGTAGGTCTGTGTGCATCCCTGCCAGTGGGCATGTGTGCCTGCATGTGTTTATGAAATATAAAAACTGTGCTTCAGCCTTCTTGTCCCAGACGTTTGCAGGTGACAAGGGCCATTGCTGGTTTCTGTACACCCCTGAGGAGAGCCACTTCTGTCTGGGGTTGAATAGTGGATTAACCTCCCTGTCAGCCCCAGAGGTTCCAAGACAAACATGCAGAGACTTGGACTGACATGAACGGATGCAAATGAAAGACCCAATCCATAACTGTGGAGAAGGAAAAAGTATTTCCTAGTGATCTTTATGAGCAGATTTAGAAAAATTTGTAAACATTTTTGATTGCAATTCATGCATGCTAGAATATGTTTATTTATTTATTTTTTAGCACAAATATTTAATTTTATTAGTCTTTTTTTAAAGCAGAACTGCTTTTGTTGAATGAATTTCATTTTTCTCTTGTGGATTTTAATAGCAGTAGTAAAACTGTATTGTTTCATTCTTGAAAAATGAGTTGTTGCTTCCATTATTAAATGATAAATGTTGTGTACCTCCGTTTTTCTTCCATCCCTCCTTTTGTCTCCCTCCTTCTTTCTTTCTCACTCTCGAGCAGTTACTGTAGATAGATCGCGAGAGCCATCCCCCTGAGCTAAAGCTTGTTTAGGCTGCTGGCTACCCCATCACTTACTATTAGAGCTGACACATATACATATAAAGGGGAAAACAAACACGTGAATACACATAGGGCAACAGACATACATTTTAATGTGTGACATACACCTGTACAGTATATTGTGGATAGGTAGAGACAGATTGCATGTGTCTACTGGCATTTAAAGGGGAGGTGTCAGGGCTGACAGCACCTTGAAGGGACAATGGCTAAAGAGATATATAGGTGTGTGACAAATGAAAAAGAAAACCCAACATAAAGTGTTTTCTTAAGGTGTTGGGGCACAATGCACCACCAGAGCAGCTTCAGTGCACCTTGGCATTGATTTCAAGTCTCTGAACTCTAAAAGACATTCCTTCATTTTGTGTTCTGATGATGGTGGTGGAGAACGCTGTCTAACACATTGGTACAAAATCTGATCTGTTGATGGCGAAGGCCATAGCATATGATTCACATAATGTTCATACTGATCAAACCATTCAGTGACACGTTGTGCCCTATAGATGGGGACACTGTCATTCTGGAAGAGAGCAGTTATTTTTTCAGGGTTTTCCCTTTACTTGTAACCTCTCTCTAGATGAAGTGAGACAAGAGGGAATGAGAAGATGAGATGGGATGGCAAGAAATGAAGTGAGAATGTCAGTGCAGAAGTAATCATGTCCGTGGTGCTGCATTGCATTAAAGGTGCAGTGCGAAGCATTCTGATGAACAAGGTGTGGACAGAGCATGCAACAGCCACTAGATGAGAGTGCAAGCAGGATTTTTTTTATTATTTTTGGCTTGCTTTGTTACTCTTTCAGGAAACTGGGTCACCTGACTCATTCTGTCATAATAGTCACCTTTCAATGGCTATGTAGTGTAATATGCTGTTGAGCGCTCCCGTTCCGTATCAGTATCGGCGCAGACCTGGGCATATTTCACAGGATCAGTACTGGCCAGAACAAAGCTAATCCAATTCCAATCTTTATTTAGAACTACAGTCATGTATTTGAGCAGATTCACACATGTCACGCAACCCATAAGCAGCTATATTAATCAATCCAGCTGTCTACACTGCCCATGCTGGCAATTCACTCACAATTAGCCGTGATATACTAAGGTGTATAACCTCGCCTGTGGTGATAACTACTTCTTAGATTGGTTAGAGGCAGCAAGCAACCACCTAACATAGTGTGTCACAGAGCCAAACGGTGGATGCATGTGCACACAAACACACATAGCAGTAAACCTACAAACACAGGCGACATACAAACGTTGGCAACACTTGTGTTCATGCTTGCACTGAGTGAATGGCTGCACATCAACGTGGCTTGTTGCCTGAAGGCTTTGGCCCATTTTTCCTGTTAAAGTGAAATAACTTTTGTGACAAGCACAAATCCAAATTAAAAACCAAAACAACACAACAACAGACATTCCCTAGACCCTTGTGCTCCTTGTGTGAAGTCTCTGGATAAAATGAAATGAGCCAAATAAAGGATGTGATAATCAAACCGAAAATCTATTATGTAAGCAGAAAATAAGAAAAACTATTAGAGTTACAGCATGTTAGATGCTGAAAACAAACAAAATAAGATTAGTAACTTAAAAATGTCCTTTTAAAAATATTTTATCATGAAACAAAGCCTTCAGGTCCAGACGCTGTAATGAGGATCTAATTTTCTGAGGCAAAGGTGTAAAGGTGTAAAGAGCAGTTAGGATTTTCACAAACTGAAAAGCTTTGAGCCCCCAAATCACACTGAGACGGATGCTAAAAGAACATGCTATGATTCAATTAAAAACATTTAAAAAATGGTTGCTTTGTCCACCTGGCACACTAGCCACCTTCACCCACAAGGGACTGTCCAAAAGTAAACTGCTTGCCAAGCAACTCTATCTCAACCTTGCAAGTGATCAGGTTCCACCTCCCTAGTGGTTCCTCAGAACTTTCACTCCTAAAAGCAGAACAGCCTCACTTGGCTTGTTTTTTTGTTGTTGTTGTGTGTTTACTATCCAGTCTTCATTCTACACCTCCTACCCTGTAGCCCATGCAATGGAGTGGGGCAGGTGGGTCCTGCAACACAAATAGACACACCACTAACACAGAGGGCACTGGGGGTCCATCACACAAGTGGCAGACAGACATAAACTGATACATCAACAGTGTGCATGTTCATGCATGTGCATGTGTGTTAAGGTCACTACATGGTCTTTTAATTGAATTCCTGTATTTCTGTCTTGAAAGATAATGGAGAGATCAGCAGAGCAGGAAGAGACACATTGCTCTTACTCTCACTGTGTCTGGGCATTTATGACTTCGTTTGTCTGTCTGTCTCTGCTCCACTTTCTTTCTCTCCCTCCAGGATGGAGATTCAAAGTGCTACTAGACCCCTACTTGTAATCTTTAAATACATCCGTCTACTGTTCTGGTTTGAGTGTACATGCTTGAGCTATTAACCAAATGGCTAGATTGGATGGCACTTTAAAAGGGTGTTTTACTAAAATCAAATTACCGCAGTTGAAGTATTGCTTATCAAGTTTCACTGCACTGTATAGCCTAAGAGGGCAAGATGAAGATGTTGAGACATACAGTATATCATCATGTACATGCACATTGAGAGCTGATGTATCAGAGTCAAATTCCTCTGATCATCACAAGGCAACGTCCAGTCCACACAACTGCAAGTGAAAATTAACTCAGGTGTTATCAGCACCAGTTATCTGTGACTTCTATGTCATGACGGCTATATAATAAAGTCAAACTTGGCTGATGTTATTATAGATGATTACAAACTGACTGACATGCTTCTTGAAATTAGTTTTTATTTTTCTTACAGTATAGCTACAAACATACATTTTGATTCTGAAAATTTAGAAAAGTTTCAATACTTATTTTCTGTAGCATCAATACACTGATCCCAGCTGCGCTTTCTCGCGGGTTCACACACACACACACACACACACACACACACACACACGTGCCACTGCGGTGTGTCACCTCCTCTCACAGTACTGTCCACGTCTCGTCACCCATCTCATTTGCTCCAGTTGAATTTTAAACTAATGACAGACCGTGGTATATTATGGGCTTTGCTACGGTGTTAGCTCATTACAGATGACAAGTGCAGAGCCTCCATGACCACTTCTGGTTGACAAGGAAGACATCAGAAAAAGGCACTGCTCTATAGACCTTTTTTCACAGCAGACATTTTGACATGTCATTGGAGGAAAAGCACAGGTGTAACTGATAATGCTCACAATGGCTGAATTCAACTTATGTGAGCCATTTCCAGGATCATGGCATTGTAGATGCTTGTTGAGTGGCATTGTTTAGTGGGACACTTACTAGAACTCAGCCACTGCTAATGTTGTTAGCTACACCTGTGCTTTCTCTACTGTGATAACTCAAAATTTCTGCTGCAAAAACGATCTATTGCGATGCTACCGAGTAGTGCTAATGATGCTAACTGCTATACAAATGACAACTCAAAATTTCTGCTGTAAAAACGATCTATTGCGATGCTACTGAGCAGTGCTAATGATGCTAACTGCTATACAATACAATATGTATTGCAATACTAAAAAAATGAAGAAAGATCTTTGCAAGGACTTCTGAAGGTCTGATGGAGTGGCCACTCTTGGGAACACTGAAAACATTTTAAATGTTCTGAATACTTTCTGAAGCTACTGTTAAAGCACTTGAGAGAGACAGGTAATCTGAGGCAGACACAATAAAAATCAAAACAGCAGAAATGTCCTGACATTTAGTTCTTAGTATGAGCTCAGCTGTAAAAACCCCAGATCCCACTACTTCCACAAAACTACACAAAAGAAAAATCTCATAATAATCAAACACTGCTCACTATATTTCCCTAAAGTGATGCCACTCAGCTGAGGTACGGTGCCAATTATGAGCCATTGCCAGCTGTTGCTGTGTTGTCTGAAGTTGAATCTTCTTTTTAGGTAAAATTTTCAGATGGTGATACTTTAATAAACAATTCAGACTCAGCAACCTGTGTCTGCACCTCCCTTCAGACTATGGTTGAACAGTATTTGGACACTGCCCAGCTTTAGCCATCTTCATTAGATATGTTGACACAATACAATGACATTGACTTTTAAATCATCATTTATTCGACTTCATTATGAGGAAGAGAGGGAGAGAGCTAGAAAGAGAGAAACAGAAAGAGCAGGGCAGCATGAGAGAACTATACACAACTTTATTCTTATATAAAGTAATTTTGTGGCTTGAAAGTAAAGATTATGAAATTGCTATTGAGTCTGTAAATGCTGACAACCAAAGGTTAACCTGACATAGCGATCACTGGCGACTGGTTCAAACACAGGTTGAACAATCAGTCAAAGCAGATCCATGTTATTTATATGTCCTGTATGAAAGGGGGCACACGAAGAAGAGAAGCCCCAGCATTACCTGAAGCAACACACACTGTGCATTTCTGCTTTCTTCAGCATACCTACTGCATGTCAAACTGCAGCTGTCATGGACCAATTTTTCATGGAGCTACTGTCAGCATTGTACAGTCAGACAGGGTTACAGACTGCCTATTACCTGGATCTGCTCTGAATCTGAGCATCTACCAGGGCTTTAAATAGATGGACACAAGACAGAGAGTTGGTCACCTTTCTGAGAACACTGAGACAGAAGTGGGCCAAAGTAAACTGTTCGTGGCATAAAGCATGAATGAGATGTTTGAGATATTTTAGCATTTTTAGCTACTGCAGTATGCTTGGCCTTTTATGGTTCTATGTAAAATAAATGTGCTCTGCAACATGAGGAAACAGCATAAATGGCATTTGCTCATAACTGTGGTAATTATTTGGGCAAAGAAAACTTTGCTAACAGAGGGCCAAATGGACTTTGACAAAACATCTTGAAAATACAACGCTGTTGCTTCATACTTCATACAAAGAAGACATGTGGCCAACAGTCAATTGAGCAGAGAAAAGGGGCCAATATTGATCGACAAGCTGAACCATTTAGCTCAAACTTGCAGTGCACTCCTTGTAGTTGGTCCAGATCAAGGTTGGATCACCTTCCCACCACAAACAAACTGCTCCAGAATTTATTTGGGACTGAAGAACATCTAGGAAAGGACTCAGTGCAGTTGTCCACACCTATTGTGTGATTGCTGTGTTCAAACCTACCCAAATGAACCACGCCAAGGAAGAAAGCAAGCCAGAGTTTGATTCAACCAAACAACTACTTCTGTATTATTATTATGTATTATTCTGCAATGTAAACAGGGAAAAAACAGAGTCAGTGTGTACAACAAAAAGGACAAATAGTTATAAACTTGTAGAGAATGGATAGAATGAGAGTGAGACAGACACACGGAAATAACTTTAAATGAAGTGAAAACATCTTCTCTAACAACCAGAATGTAAGAGATGGTGGTGGCAACAGAAAAGAGGTGCAAAAAACCAAAACAAAACAGAAACAGTGTACCCACATTGTCGCTGTGTCTCGCTGTTTGTGTTATGTGACATACCAAAGGAAATGATTCTTCTGCTGTTCCACATCAACACAGTACTGATGGATGTACTGTGCACACTAAATTACTCACAATTGTAGAGCTTCAGTGTGGTTGCCTTCATAGAATGATTGTCTCTTCCTGAGCACACAAACCACAGGGTTCACTACTAAACTCCAGAGGGATGGTGAGTGGTGACACGACACTGTTGTCTGAATAAATTCCACATATTGCACCTTTAAAAACTGAAGTGTGTTTATATCACTGAAAGGCATGCATTTGAATCTCTGATGGCTTTTTTAAAATGGGTTTTGAGGGCAATCAATAGTCCAAACACTGATTATCATATAAACGTAGGTGAGAAAAAGAAGCATTTCAGGACCAAAGCCATCATATCAACAAAGGAATTGTGTGTTCCAGAAAGTCCATTTGTGGCTCAGGTGCATCATCTGTTTGAGGATACTGACTCAAAAGAAACAGCACTGCACAGATCAGATGATGCCATTTCAGAGATGGAAACCGCCAGAAACGACAACAGGGGACACAATTGGGGGAAAAAAGCTGTCTTGCACATAAGACAAAAAAACAGCTAACCATAGCAGAAATAAGGTGTTCTTGTCTAAAGACTATATATTCATATTAAAGAGAATAAATTCTCTCTGCAGTTCAACATCCAATTCAGTGAGAAGAAAGAGAAAGAATCTTTGCTTTTTTAAAATTTCTGTTCTTTTTCCTTGTCTGTTCCTCCTACATTTTTTTTATTTTTATTTTATTGTCATTGTGACATGTACAATGAAATTTAGTTTGGAGCTGAGGGGCCCCGGGCCACTGCGTGCATACGCGCCACCATCATGGGCAACTTGGGGGGTTCAGTGCCTTGCCCAAGGACACTTATATAAATATATATATATTATTGTAACCTACATATTCCCCTTTCCAGGTTTCTCCTTTTCTCCTCTCCCCTCCAGATGCCCCAGTCTGGCCTCCCTTCCTCTCACAGTATCTTTCTCTGTTCTTCTCTTCATCTCTCCTTCAGCCTTTGTCTCCCTTTCTTTAATCTGTATGTATTGTCAGCAACTGTGTCTATTTCTCCCTCCAGGGACAGTGGCCCACCTCTGTGGCTGATCATAGTGATCCCTCCCTGAGGAAAAGTCCACCTGACACCTGGGTGAGTGCCACAGAGGAACAGTGTGTGCATGTATGCACGCGAGTCTGTGCATGTGTGTGTCAAGGGGCTAATGGGCATCTTGAGGGGATTACCAGTTTAGCCACTGGGATTACTGGAACTTCACACACACACAAAAACATAGTCAGACACGCACGCGTACACACAGGACTGTCAATTTTACCAGACAGGAGAGTCAACCAAGGTATATTGGCTGACTTGTTACACTGCCTTGCTTCTCATTAGCCTGTTATCCAAAACAAACAGGGTTAAGAAGATCCAGCCATGACCAGGGCTAAGTGGCTTTCACCAGAGCCATTCACAGCTCAACAGGTTTAGCACACAGAGTCAAAGTCCATTTACCTGGAGTCCCATAGTCTGATTTGAAATTGAGATGAGCTGGATCATTGAAGCTGAAATGCACACAGCATTTTTGTGAACCTCTGAGGCTGTAGCAGTGTCAAAGGAACTGCAAAGTGTTACAGATTTAATCTCGAAGGGACATCTCGCTGCTTTAAAAAACAAACAAACTAACAAACAAAAAAATGCTCAACAGATTATGACTTCAAGCTTTACAAAACCTCAGTATTTGCAATAAAAAGTTGAAGGTTTCCTAACAAGTGTCAACTGCCATACATGCTTGTGTATGTCTTGCTCATATTATGTATAGTCGCCTGAGAGTATTTATGAACAGAGATCATTAGGTACTCATTTTTGTCAGTCCAAAGTATCTATGATGGCAACAAACATCTGTAGAATATATGCAGTTAGTATATTTGTAAAAATGATTTAAACACTGCTCTCAGTTATGACTTATTTGTAGAAACATTTTGTACCACCATTTTCAAATGAAGACTTAAACAAACTGATCATACTAACAACTATTATTGCTACACAGGAACATTCAACTGCTCACTCAGCCCAGTCTCACATGAAAGTGTAGAAGTAGCCACATTGGTTCACAGTTTAAAATGTAGTAATGTGACAATAAGGGGTGTAAAGTTGTGACGTGCCAACGTTTTCTGTATGGCAGCCCAGTGGCCTGCTTCGTGCTCTTCTTGGCGTTTATCGTGGTTTGGCTAAAAACAAAATGGCGCATTACCCTGGAGTGCGGATCGGGAAGTTAAGATTTAGTGTCTGTTGAAGTTGAAAGGTTTTTTTTTTTTTATTATAGAACGTTAAAGCCACTTGAAAGGTGGTACTTGGGGTGGATTGATAGGTCCAACAAATGCCTGACTAAGTAAGTAAATTTACTCATAATGAACAGGTTATTGCAAATGATGTGAAATGGCACAGTCTTCTCTTCTGACTGAATAGGGCACTCAGAAAATGAGCAAAAAAAATCAATTAATGCCAGCCCCAGGTGCAATAAATGCACACAGACATAATCTCTAGGCCACAATATGACACAAACAACAGGAGCTCCAAAGTGAGATACATCACCAGGGGATTTAACTCCTGAATACTGTACTGCACTGTTAACGTTATTGTAATGACTGCAATTATAATCTTTGTTAGGCCGAGCTAAAAAGAACAGAGCTAGTTATCAGTACTGAATTAATGCCATTTAGAGCAAGAATTGAAAGAGAAACAGACGGAGTGGGGAGTTGAATTAATATTGTGAAAAGACAGAAGAGGAACTGGGAGACAGCCACTGAGAAACAGATGAAAGAGTAAATTACATTCATTCAGTGAAAGGCAGACTTAAAAAAACTGTGAGAGACAGATGATACCAGTGACTGTGCATCAAGACAGTAGTGATAATGAACTGAAAGCTTATGTTCAGAGATAGTGATTGAGAGGAAGTAAAAATAAGAAAGCAAAATTATGTCATTTGAAGGAAAGGAGTAATGATGGATGAGCTTAATCCATCAGGAAATTACATTCCAGTGATCATATAATACCCCTCTTTCTTTCTGTCTTCCCTCCTTCATGTCTCTGTAAACTTTACATAAAAAAGCTGACAAAAAGTGCTAAATACATTTTTTGCAGAAGTATTGTAAGCAACATAAAAAAACAGTCTGTAGTTAGTATCCCTGTAGAGCCACGTTTCATGCCATGTGCCCTTTTCACAGCACTGCCTTCGCATTAAACAAAAACATTACTGATTTCCTACAGTAAATGGCTGAAAGCCAATAGAAAGAAATAGCTTTGCAACTTGCAGTGAAAGCATCCCTGGCCATAGCACAAACACACTTGCCCAACCCTTCTCTCTACACAATGTGCAAGGCTTAGTGATTACGCACAAAGCAAACCAAGTGCACAAATAATTACTCCTCCAAACGTTCTTAGTGGGATCATTTACATCAAATCGGACACCTGATGGAGACCCACTGTGCCAAAACGTTGTCTAGACAGTGTTTGTTTCATTTTCATATTTAAATTTTTGTCAAGAACAAGTGGACTGTTGTTGCAGTGTAGCACATGCAGATCAATTTTCTATACATTCATGTACAGGATATCTACAAAAGACACAAATATTTATTACTGATTTAATGCATATACTTTGTCTTCCAGCCTCCTGTACAGTTCCCTTGTTAGTGGGTGAAGCAAGAAGATGCTGGCCTAAGTCTCACACACAGCATGTGAGGAAAATAAAGCCACAAAAAAACTTTTTCTGCCCATTTTTAACCTGAGCAAAGCTATTTGGATCTTCTAACACACACACACACACACACACACACACACACACACACATGCACAAACACACACACCTCCTACCCCCTACAGGGCAGAACTGATGCAGGAAGAGATGAAATACCAAAACCTCAGGGGTAAACACACCTCAGTTCATGCGCACACAAACTGCTCACTCTCACACACACACAAAGTGTATCTACATATACTCCTCTTGCTTTCTTTCTCCAAAAAGTGTGTTCACTTCCACTTAGGAATTTTGCCCCAACATCAAAGACTATGTTTGCTTTATTTTCACGCCAATCACACACTGCTGTTTCCCATGGCCTTATGGCCTTTTTGTACGTGTATGTGCATGTTTTCCTTCTGTGCCAGTGTGTAATAGATGCATATCTGTGTGTATATTTATGTGCCCTGTGGAATTTCAATTTATGACTAAGTGCATGTGTCTCTCTCTTTTTCTGTGCACGTCTCTTATGTGTGTAGGGCATGTGGGTGTGACCTAGCCAGGTGTAAAATTGGTGCTGTAGAGGATTGCAGATGCAAACTGGGTCAGGGCATGAACAGGACACAAAGAATAAACCTGCCTGTATATGACAACCCAGAAGAAGTAGAACAGATGTAACAGTAATGTTGCTGTTGTTTATTGGTTTTGTTTAGTAGATTTACTGTGGCTGTCACCACAGACCTGAGCTCTGTATGAATACTGGGACTGGTTCCCATCACACATAAATGGCTAACCAACAGCAAAAACAGGCGTGAACAAAGTGAGCAAGCACACGAGATCCTTAGGTTTTGCACGTAGAAAATGTCTGTACAGTAGTTTTGGTTTTACTATAACAAAACTAGGGATATGCGATATGACAATATCAGGTCATGGACGATTAAAATGTTTCCACATATTACCGTTACAAAGGAATCGTCTGTATCATGCTACAGTGCACATTCTGTCCATTGCACATCTATGGCTTATACCCATTCCCTATTTGGCAATGCAGAGGAGTTGGTCCCCAAAAGAATTCGACTTCGGCAATAGGTTCTCCAAAGCCAACACGGTGCAATCAACAAGTATTTGCAAGTATTACAAAGATAGCATTCGTATGTAGGATGGCACAAGACAAACCATCTCAAAAGAAAGCACCTGAAAGAGCCTGCTGACAGTGAGGGGACCCCACGTGTGCGCATCAGTTACAAGTGCACAGCCAGCAGCTACATGGCCAAAACAAACGACGACAGCGTTTGACAAAGGCGCTCCATATGACAGGACAAGTATTTTTCCAACAAGGCCATTCAACTGCAGTGACAAGATTCAGTGCAAAACTCAAGATGTCCAGTTTTTTGCAACAGAAACTGATTTATGGTCTAGTCCACTACTGAATGCTCTGTTTTTCTATCAGGCTTTGTTGCCTTGTAGGGTATATTTTTTATATATGGTAATTAATTTGGTTGTAAAGTTTAGGAACTTGCAAAATTAAAAACCAGTATGGAAAAGAATTGTTATAAGACTATGGATCCTGCCTGAAAATTTGTGAAATGATATTCTTGCCATAGCTCCAACCCATAAGCAAAACTAGCATTAAATAAGCTAACTCTAAAAAGGCCTCACATATAACTAAATAACATCTGTTTGTAGAACTCCCTCTCCTCTTTTCTTTGGCATACCTCCAACAAACTATAAATTAAATATGGCGCTAAAGCTGCTGAGCATCATGGCACCTAAATAATTTCTATGATCTGCATTGTTTTATATATGTGGAGTGCAAGGAAAGCGACTTTTGCTGCTGCTATATTGGTTACCTTGACATATTTGCTTTCTCCTGGTGCTTCCTCTGTTTGCTCATCCATTTTTGCTTTCTTCCTTTTCCTCTGGACACCTGTTCACATTATGACTTGTGTCCTCTATTTATCATCTGCTACTCTCCACCCTTCCCTTTCCACTCCTTTTTATGTGTTTCAGCAAACTCATCTGGGGTTATAGCCACAAAAACAACAGAATTTAAATTCTGGTTACAAAAAAATCTGAGTGTGATTCTTGATTCACACACACAAAATTTAGCAATAAAAGTTCACAGCATCAACATGCCTTGCGCCACTGTGTAATCAGCATATTCCAATTTCTAAAAACAAATATGATAGCATGCAAGAAAAAAAAGATGGCTGCCTCTAGTAAATGTGTTCAGACTCCCCTTTCACTGGACAATGCTGTCTGAAAGCATGTCACACCAAATGTGCGCGTCAGTCCTGGGGGAGACAGTGCTATTTAAAAGTCTAATTTACCGTGTTATCATGTTATGATGTGTTTATTTTGGTTCACTGAGATTCAAGGCTATCAAACAAAAATTATGCAGTAATCAGAAGAACAACATAATAAACAATGACAGGGGCAATTCAGCTCAGTTGAAGCATCCAAAGGCCTAAATCAAACCCAATCAACACTATCCCAGAGAAAGGAGGGTTCACGGCTGGTCATCCTAATCACTGCTGCAATAAAAGAAGAACATGTGGCAGTCTGACAGTGAGGCAAGAAGCAGAATTACACTCAACACACAGGGTGCTATAATTCTCTGTCCAAACTAAAGAAACAGAGAGCATACTGCCAGGGACCCAACCAGTCCCTTTGCTCTCTCACCTTTCCCACAGTCCTGCTTTTTTAACCTCATTCACTCACTCACAGACCTTCCTGAAGATGGATGCCCCTGTTTCAGCTCCTCCATCAGTCCCGAGACACCTAGCTCCCACATCACCAAAGGGCTTCTGTGACACCTTGAAAAAAATACAAGCTTCAACGTCGGCTGGTGCCTTCAAACCTAGCTTATAACTGAAAAGGCCATAGGCGTCATTAGACACCAATGTCAACACAACCAATCTTCTGCATATGTCTAACATGGCATGATGTTAAGTAACTGCAGTCTTTTGTGCTTGCATGCATTTTTATTTACAAAAGCATATCTCTTAAATAATGGTGTTGCCTTTCTCTTCACTTCATTCCTCTGCTTATACATTAAGAGGTTAGGAGGGGGCATGTGAGGTGCTGAGTACAAAATGCCATTTTTAACTTTTTCTAGACACCATAAAACTATGTAACAACTTGAAGCATGTCCTCAGGGTGTTAGATGCCATTCTGGTAGGAGGGAAGTGCATGACTCACATCAGAAATTTAGAAAATATCATCATATAAAGAATGTAAACGGTGATCTTTTACGGTGAATTGTTCAGTAGCCTATACAATAAATTGTTTACATGACCTTCCCATACCCATCTACTGAATCTCTCCGATGCTACAAATAAACCACTTAACACCACATGCACGTCCTGTGTTTTTCACCTCTGTGTTACACAAATATAATCCAGACATTCTAATTGCATTTATAATGACTTGAGTTTGAGGTTATCCAGATCAAACCCAGTCAGACTGTTGACATGCATCCATACAAACCTTGTTTACTTTGGTAACTGAATTGAGAACAGATTTTCTTTTACAAAACAAATATAGCCACTGGATGGAATGAACAGATTGACAGATTGCGCTGATCAATTATTCATACGGTGACTTGACAACTTCAGTAGCTGCTTTTACGAGTCTGACTTTACAATTTCTTTTAAAAACATCTTATTGTTAATGATTTTATTTCCTCAAGCTGTCTAGATTTTGTTTTTAAACAAAAATGTGAGTTGCTGCAGAACCTGCCTCTTCAAAGTACATCCCCCTCGTTATACATTTTTAAATGAGATCAGATTTTCAGGTCTGGGTGGGAAGATTCTAAATGTAGTGATTTTGTAAGTTGTACAGTCAAAGTCTTTGAATGGCTCTGAATTTTTCTTCTGAGACATGCCTTAAACCTCGTATGACTTATGTTCAGGGCTTTCTGACCCATTTTTCTTTGCAATTACCAAAAAAAAAAAAAAAAGATTGTCTTTTGATTTTGTTTTGCATGTTGACAGCAGTGATAAATTGAATTTGAACATTTGTTAAAGCTTTGGACTGTAAGCAACATGCAGTCAGTCCCACACTCCACTGAGATCAAATCCCCAATCTGGTCACTTCATATTTTAATCCTGAAAGTCTGTCTAAAAAGATTTAAACTGTGTCTTCCATCATTTAGTTCTTCCATTTCATCCATCCATCCATCCATACCCAAAAACTCTTTCTTGGCACTCATACATTATTAATTCTCAGACAGTTCTCTGAAGTCTACTTGTTGTTCTACTCACTTCTTCTTCTCCAACAATTTATGTGCTGCTGCTTTACCAGACTTTTACATTGACTATGACAAACCATCAGTGAGTGACAAGTAGCCAGTTATGGCAGCTTTTAACACAGGGAAACATCCATCTAACATTCAGCAACAGGAAGAAAGCAAGTGAGGCAATAGGGGAAAGCTGAGTAATCTCGAACTTTATGCAAATCTTCTACAAACAGTTAAACAGTGCCAGTCTTTCAGTTAATAAACAACAACTAAAATTCTAAATATGTTTATTAGTAAAACTCCAGGAAAAAAAAAAAAACACTGCTTATGTGTGCCCAAGTACCAAGTATGTCTATTAAAGGAAATTAGTTTGGCATTCTTAAGCTTTGTATGGCACTTGCAATATCAGAAAAGAAAAAAACTGAACTGGCATTTGTGTTAATTGAAAAATAAATAGCTTAAACCAAAAAATATCCACAGCTGAAGAGCTTATAACATAATGTGACAAATGACCAGTGAAGCCAATTAACAGATTTAATTTTCACAATGTCACACTGTCTAAGGGTCTTTCACAAAAAATACAAATCTTGTGCACCTCAGGAGGCTCCAACTGAATTCAGTGATTCATAAAAACAGGCTGTCATTGCCTCTTCACTCTGCCTCTCTGTCCCACCATTTCCTTTTTTCTTCTTAATCTCTCTTTTGTGTCTCTGTCTTCTTTGTTAATGAGTATGTTAATGTGCACACTAGTATCACAGTTGTGGATGGTGCGTTGAATTATCCTGCTGCCCAGGCAGCCATAAAACCAAAGAGGGTTCATCCTTACTCTGACATACAGTAGCAGGGCTTATTATAGAAATGAAAACACATTCACTGACAACAGACAGAAATCAAAACCTGGTCAGTCTCATAGTGCATATTTTTTAGATAACATTGACTGCACTTTTTATTTCTTCCTGGCTGGGGACATTGCTGCTGCACAGTGATTAAAAGCAGCTTAGCAAGAAAACAAAAAAATCAGCATTGTCCCATGAAATCATCCAATATGGAAATAATATTTAAGGAGACTGGGCAGTGTAAAAGTAAAGATGATAGCTCTCAGGGAATGTACTGAACCACAGTCAAATAAATTAATTAGATTTGTATTCACAACACAAGACACTTCAGTTTTCCCCCCTCTGGCTTTTGCTTTGTTTCCCTTTGTTAATGCATCCTAATGAAGGCAGGTTGGACTAGTCATATACAATAGTGATTATGAAATCAACAAAGAACACAAACTATTAGCCCATTTATGCATTTTAATGAGGAACTAGGTTTCATTAAATAACTTAATATCCCTAATTGAAACATTTTATCAGTTTAATTAAGAAAAGTCTCCCTGGGAGAGTTGGAGTGGAAATTGTCAGTACAGTTATATTTATTAGCATATTTCTTCCAGATATTCCTAACTTTGTGGTTAGCCACATGGGGTACCTTGTTCTTTGAATAAATTCCTCTAAACATTATTAACAATATACAGGAAAACGCATGCTTTCAAAAAATATGTTTTCAAATTTTGTGGAAGACATAAATATGTCACCTGTTTTGACCCAGTTGTCCCATGAAGACAAAGACCTATTATGATGACATGAAATTTGTTTCCTAATGCACTATGCAATATACATGTGTGTATAGCATATTTGGGTGTGCATTCAGGTCTGGCTTTCAAAACTTTACTAGCACAAAGAACACAAATGTGATCAGTGAGAAGCAGGTTATAAAAATATATTATGTAAGAAGGTGCGCAGAGCAGATGGAAGATGGCGTCAGGCGTGTGGAGGAGGAAAGCTGGTCGGGACAGCGGACGTTTTGTTGAAGTGAAAACATTTAGTTTTGAGGTTTGACAAGAAATTTAACACTTGACACGTGTTTATGTTTTTGATGCTGAGTTATTACGCAAACATCAAAAATGGCAAGAGGACACAAAGAGATCAGATCTACTGACCGGACATAATGTGAGACAAGTCCCACCCAAAGCGCAAAACACTGTGTTTGTCAGAGTCAGTAAAAGAGTCAATAAACAATCAAGCATGGGGGTAGAGAGGAACCGTTAATTCACAGAGCTTGAATCTGTATTTAACATGGATGTCAATTAATAATATGATTCATCAGCCAGATGGACGTTTCGCCCAAGTGCCTGCTTGTTGTGCTGTCAACAGGCCAAGTTAGATTGTGGCTCGACAACCTGCAGCAATCAAGGGAGGTGACCTTTACTCATTTGCAAGAAGTTACCACTGGAAAAACACTTTTACAGATTGATTAAAATGGCTGTGGTGATTCTCATATAGTAAGTAGATGTAATCCTGATTTGAGGACAAACAGCATCACCTTGAATGTTGATCATAATTTGAAAAAAACATCATCTCCAGGTTTTTCATAAATGTTCACAAATTGCACCACTGATTTTCTATTGTGTTTGTTTGTCCCAAAAGGAGGAAATGATAGGAGTGGTCATGTGACATCAGGTGCAGTAATTCAAATCATCCTAAATAAAAACGGAGATTGCAGGCTACTTGTGTCTGTTTGGTGTTTATGCTCTGTGTACAAAAGCGTGTGCAGTATGCTTCTGTGTGTGTGTGTGTGTGATCCATGTTAATCACTGTCCCCATAATTACCATTTCCTTGTTAATGGAGCTGACCTCTTAATCACCATTTTGCCTTGGTCTTTCTCTGTGTGTGTGTGTGTGTGTGTGTGTGTGTGTGTGTGTGTGTGTGTAAGACAAAGTGAGAGAAGGAAAGAATGAAACAGTAGAGGTAATTTGGCTTAACTAACAGGGGGACTATAACTATGCAGACCATAAATCTTCCTCACATACAGACGGTTGTGTGCACACACACAGACCTATGCATGTGAATGTGTGTGCACTCACACATGCACACAGCACATCATTTCCTGTTATCTCAGATAAGCAGGAAATCCTAATCAACCAATCAGAGCATAGAGGGCATAGTTCACTTTCTCTTCCTGTTTGTTCTCTCTACTTTCCCCCTGCAGAATCAGGAATCACATAAAGCAGGAAAATCTCACAGCATCTATTTTATAGCATTGTTTTCTATTCTGCTGCTTCACTGAGTAATTTAACTTTATATCGCATTTTGACTACTAAAACTCTATTCTAGATTGTCTGATAAAGTTTGATTATTGCAGCAGGCTGATTAGAAATTAAGAATGAGGTTCGTTCTCCATAGCGAGAGAATTTCTTTTCAGCAACCGACCAAGTATCAAAAGGACTAAATGACCCAAATTCTGTTTTCTCAACTGAACCACACCACACATGAGGCAATTAAACAAATAATTTTCTGACCTTACCCAGAACCCCCTCAACAGTGGACGCTCCTTACTGGTGTTGACAGTGCAATTTTAGATTTAAAATTATCCTGTTGTGACTGTAGTCTGGCTGGAATTTGGTGATGTAAACAGATTTGTACCCACTCAACATTCATGATATTGATGGAGATTGCCAGTTTTATTGACCGACAATAACAAGTTGTTGTATTTAGTCAGCAACAAAGATTTAAAATTGCAAGGTCTGCTGTGGTATCAGTGTACATCCATCCATCCATCCATCCATTATCTATAGGACAGGTCGCATTGGACAAGAGGCGGGGTACACCCTGGACAGGTCGCCAGTCTTTCACAGGGCTATCATTGAACAAGAAAAAATATTCCTTCACCTAAAACTAAAACACTTCTTTGATCATAAAAGGTGACAAGGATGTTTTTGTGAACAAACTTGTGCAACATGTGTCAAAACGTCATTGATGTTGTAATAATTAAACAATATTTCAACAGACAGCACTCTCATATTTCACAGTTAATTAAATAACAATTTAATTGCAGGGTTAAAAGAATGTGTTGAATGTGAGTAGAGTCACAGACAGATGCTTATTAGGCTTTACTGACTGATAAAATCATAAGACTAGAGCTTAATGGCTTATCTACAATGAATTTCTGTGTGTTGTGTTTCTTCTAAGAGGAGCTCAATAAAATAGTTCAGTAATTAAAAAGAAACAACTGTAGCACCGATTGAGCCTTGGCAACTGTGAGCTACAGCAGGACAGCACCCTATTGTCAAGGTCATTTGTTCCACCGCAACAGAACTGCTTGAGAGAATCAAGCCCAGAACTGAAACATCTGAGATTTGTTTCTGTGCATGCTGGTTAGAACCAGTATGTCCATCTTGGTTTCATTTGTTTTCGGTGCTTTTTTTTTTACTGAATTCATGATCCCTAATATTTGATTGTGTTAGCTCATTCCAACTCATTATTAATTGGCAAAAACACAAATCAGTTGTAGCCCTGAGTAGGTAAAAATCTGAAATTGAAACTGTGACAAAATGGTGGTGAAAATAAAGTGTTCGGCATAATACAAACTGTGAAGAAATTGTTTAGCTGATGAGCTTAATAACAGGCCAATAAATGAGTGATTACTCTCACATTAACCAATGAGAGGGTTTATCCCATCTTTGACAATGCATGTCGTAGCTGCAGCCGACAAGAGAAAAACATTGTGATGTGGGTAGATAAAAGCTGGGTGCCAGTCAGCTCCAGCGTGAGCTATGAGGCTCGACATTTTTACAACTAAAGCGCTAAGATTTCTTTGCACTGCTCAGGTTTTTGAATTGGGGTCTAGAAGGCCAGATACTGCAGAAGAGACTCAAGAGTCTGTCAGTAGACATCTCAGAGACTTTTTATGGCGAGCCTGAACCCTTAGGATAGACTCTGTCACTTACCTCAAGCATGGCAATAAACTGTATCCACACACAGCTCGACAGACAGATTTCACACACACACAAACACACTCAAGTATCTTTCTGACATTTTGTCAAGTACATTTTGCATCTCATAGTGATGCTAAAGGGTGCTTTTGGCATCAATATAAGACTGGGTTCTGGTTTTCATTACATAACTGCAGTAGCCTACTTCACTAAAGGCTCTTGACATACCGTCAGTATCTGAAACCTTGGGAATGAGGATGCGCTCATTGTTCAGTGATAAAAATATATTAAAACAGTGAAAACTGAGGAGGAGTTAGGGATAATGTTTTAGACCAATTCACCAGTCTCCCCACTCTAGGTTTGTTATCACCACTATAGCTGCTGAATGTTTTTTTTTTTTTCATAGAGACCAATGTACAGTATTTCTCCTTCCTTAGACCACTGTTGGTCAGTACTAACCACTGCAGACCAGAAACACCCAACAAGACCTGCAGGTCTGACCCAGTTGTCTTCTAGCCATCACAGTTTGGCCCTTGTCAAAGGTAGGTAGGTAGGTACTTTATTGATCCCTCAATGGGGAAATTTCAGTGTTTCAGCAGCAATGGTGAACAGACAGCATAACACCATGAGAACAAGCACCACACACACATCCTGATAAGTAAATTCCAAGTACTCAAAAATAGACAAAATCAAGTATTTGAATAATCAAGAACAGAATTTACATATGTGCATATTAACCATGCATTTTACCCCAGGATTTGAGTATTGCACCTCCATTGACTATTACATAGTCCCTCATACTTTCACCTAGCTTATCACTGCAGTGATGTATTGTACGGTCTGATTGCTGTGGGGAGGAACGACCTACGGTAACGCTCCTTCTTACACTGGGGATGTAACAGTCTCGTGCTAAAGGAACTGTTCAGAGCCTCTACTGTGTGGTGCAGGGGTGTGGTGGCAGGGGATGGGAGGGGTCGTGCATGATGGATGTTAGTTTTACCAGCATCCTTCTGTCCGCCACTTCGATGGAATCCAGGGGGCAGTCCAGGACAGACCCAGCTCTCTTGACCAGCTTGTTGAGTCTCTTTCTGTCCCTGACCGTGCTCCCTCCCGCCCAG
Organism: Monopterus albus; assembly: GCF_001952655.1. Taxonomy (NCBI): domain Eukaryota; kingdom Metazoa; phylum Chordata; class Actinopteri; order Synbranchiformes; family Synbranchidae; genus Monopterus; species Monopterus albus. The sequence goes on from NW_018127914.1 coordinate 1,543,308, forward strand.
CCCACAACAGCGTAAAAAATAGCAGATGCCACTATAGTATCATAAAATGTCTGAAGGAGTGCCCCCCGCACACCAAAGGACCTCAGTCTCCTCAACAATTGGAGGCGGACTCTGGCCCTTCCTGTACAGGGCATCTGTGTTATTGGTCCAATCCAGTTTATTGTTGAGGTGGACACACAGGTATTTAAAGGTGTCCACAGTCTCAGTATCTGAGCCCTGAAAGCTCACCAGAGTAAGTGCTGGTGATTTCTGCCAGGGATCAATCACCATCTCTTTAGTCTTACTGGTGTTCAGGACCAGTCGATTTTCCTCACACCACTTCTGTGTTGCACCCCACCGTGTCCGACACACAGTCACGCAGCCTGTCAAACTGAGGTCTGTTTGTGAGGTAGTTAATGGTCCATGCAGACAGGTGTTGGTCCACACCTGCCCCCTCCAACTTCCCCCTCAGCAGTGACGGCTGGATTGTGTTGAAATCACTGGAGAAGTCAAAGAACATGACCCTCACCATGCTTTTGGGGGACTCCAGTTGAGACAGGGCTCAATGCAGCATGTAGATAATAGCATTGTCTACCCCGATGCCAGGACGGTATGCAAACTGCAGCGGGTCGAGAGCCGAGCTCACCTGGGCACGGAGGTGGCCGAGGACAATCCTCTTCATGGTCTTCATCAGGTGGGAGGTCAGGGCAACGGGTCTGTAATGGTTTGGCTCCTTGGGATGAGATATTTTAGGAACCGGGACAACACAGGATGTCTTCCATGGGGCTGGGAGTCTCTCCAGGCTAAGATTCATGTACAGGACCACCTCACTGAGCTGGTCTGCACACTCCCTGAGGACCCTGGGGTTGATGTGGCCAGGGCCTGTGGCCTTCCTGGCCTTAATCCTCCTTAAGTCCCTCCTGACCCGGTCTGCCGTGAGGCGGAGGGGGCTGGTGGGTGGTGACTGCTCAGGAGCTGTGGGATGTTGAGAAACCCCCATGACAGTGGGAGGAGGGGCAAGGTCTAGCTGAGGTGTGAGCAGCTGCAGCTGCATGGAGACAACTGACCTGGAGAAGTAAGTTGGGGGGGGCTGAGGACTGGGTAGAGTCAAATCTATTAAAAACAGATTCAGTTCATTTGCCCAGGCCTTGTCCCCCATGACCTGGTGACCATCTCCACTTTTACCATGATCTGAGATGTGTTTCAGGCCTCTCCACACCTCATGCACGTTGTTATTCTCCATGCTCTGCTCCAGCTTCTTCCTGTAGCCAGCCTTGCACTTCCGGATCACGCACTTTAGTTCCCGCTGCACCCTGCTCAGCTCCTCCTTGTCCCCTGAGAGGAAAGCCCTATTCTTCTCATTTAGCAAAGTCACTAATATCTTTGCACTTGCCGCCTGTTTTTCCTGCTTCCAATACATCAACTTCAAGAACTGAATGTACGCGTACTACCTAATCAACCCCACACACTGACAGGTGCCAGTGCAATGAGATCAATGTCATTCACTTCACCCATCAGTGGTCATAATGTTATGGCTGATTGGTGTAAGCTAAAACAGGTGTTTGAGCCATTGGTCCTACCTCGTCCTGAAGTTGGCAGGGTGGGGATGCCCATCGTACAAGGACAAGAAGTCATATTCTTCTTCTATGGCAAATGACAAGAAGATGAGCTGGATTCTACTTCCTTCCTCTCCGACAATGACCCAGGTACAGTTTGCCCCATTTGGGTAGCCATAGGGAAAGCCTGGCGATTCTATACTGCCATTCCGGCCTTTCAGTGTACCGCCACATGTGTAGATGAAACCTGAAAGACAAAAGGGAAAAAAACATTTCCTTGACTTTAACATACAGAAGTTTTAGAGGACAGAGACAAAAGCAACCAAAAATCATGGAGAGAAGTTTTGTATTTAAAGTACACAAGTCACACAACTCAAAAGACAGTAACAAAATATAAAAGTGACACATCTGTGTCTGTAGTCACATGACTGTGCAACAATGGGATAATTTCACCGTGCATTTCATGCCGTGTTTTAAAGTTACTATACCATTTATTTTCTAAAGTCTATTCATAATCAGCTTTGCCCATAGCTAGTAAAGCATAAAATATTGTTGAATATTGCACTTTGGTTTAAAATGGCGAATAAACAGGTCACAAGAAATACAGTATGGTTGCAGTACACCATTATAAAGAAAGGTAACCAGAAACACTAATTACAGTAGAATAGTGCGGCCACACTATAATGATATGGTGATACAGGACATGGGAAGGAATTGTTAATGTGGATAAAAGGGTGAGGGCATCAAGTTTGCTTTTCATCCTTTGCACTTCCTTTCACCAGCTGCTTGCACTGATAAATTAGAAGTGAAGCCAATTCTGCTGCTGCAGTTATTCAAAATCTCTCCGGGTTACGGTGTCTACTAAATGCCTAAATTGTAAAATGTAAATGTAATTGATCTCCTTGGACTTTACGGTTCACATCAGGGTCATTATCTTCTCCTTTTGATCTTAATGATCCTTTTATATCAACCACACCACCGGTGTTGGATGAAAACCTTGGAGTATCCCTGAGTGAAGTCGGTCCAGAGAAATTTTTTTTTTGTGATGCTCTATCGATCCATGATGAAGAAACTTTTCACTTTTTTCCCTCCACAGGGGAGTCAGACTGCAGAGTCAGCTTACAGAGCAGAAACCCATTGAGCTGGCAGGGATTTAGCGTCACCCTGCTCAAGGACACTACAGCAGAGAAGAAACTTACTGTTATATAATTGGGCTTGATTGTTTTCTGGTTGAATGATGGTGTTGTAAAGTGTTATACATCTATCCCTGTTGATTTTTTTTTATCTCAGCTAGTGCAGCTGTTCATTTATGCTTGTTTTTCAGTCATACATAATCAATTCAGTTCCTTAGTTTTGTATCACTGGAAATTTCAAGCATTTAAGCAATTTTAAGCAAGGAATAAAAACCACTCTATTAAAGCTTGTGAAGCTTGAAAATTTCTCTTACAATATGTTTAAAGTCCTTATACTCCTAGGCCTTAATTAAGCTCCTCTGAGTGCATACCAGGATGATCATCCCCCTGCCTTTCATGTTTATGAGGCTTGTTATTTACAATGGCAGAAGGGGCCACAGGGCAATCCCACTGGATGCTTTTCGAACCAATTATCCAAGACAGAATCCCAACCAAAAAACTGTGTGTGTGTCTGCATGCGTTTGCCCAGCCCTCATTTACCCAGACAATTCCAAGACCATCACAGTGATGGATATAATGACCAATGGCAGTCTGAGCTGCAATTAAGGCTCGGCATCTCTGTACCTTCACAACCAATCAGATCTGAGATGTTGAGGAACCGGGAGGGACAGGCATTGCAATATGAAAGATAAAAAAAGTACACACATATCCGCACACACGCACAAACCAACATATATTATGTACTAGAACTTACCATGCAGTTACTTTTCTTCTACCATCTCACTTCAAATGGTATATTAAAGAAACTAATTTTGCTCTGGTTCAAAAGAGAAGCAACTAAATTAACACCCGTGTGAATATAGTTAGCAAGTATTTGGAACGGGTGCTCAGTGGATGTCAGATTATTGACAGACTGATTAATGCATGTGTGACTGCCATCAAAGTTTTGTAACCCAGTCTGTTGACACACAGCAGTGCCTCAAGCACAAGCTTTATTACTCGAGAAAATTGAACTGCTTTGTCACAGAAAAGACACAAACGTAATCAAAAGCCTTATTTCACATACTACAGCAGAGAGGCATAAAATAATTAAGCATGATATAAAGTGAATCTGGGACTTTATTTAAAGTGATGAGGTCTTTACTTAACTCCCATGTGTGAGTTTTAGTTATGCATTTATATTTAGTTATGGTAGGAGTAATGTCCACGAGTAAGTTTTTGAGGAAATTGTTAACTATACTGTAAATGTAAGACTGTAACATACTCTATTAGGATCTATGCAGTTTTGTTTTTTTTTTTTTTAAATGAGTGCATTATTCTCATTGAACCATACTCTGTGAGAGGTAAATAACACCACTGAACTAAAATGGTTAGTAATGGTAAAATTACTAACCAGAACATCACTGTCGTTCCTGAGAAATGAACATAACAGGTGGGTAAAATAACAAAATCAAAAATGTTTGTAGATATATTTTCCCAATAAGGCAACTTTAAAGCACTCAATGGTACCATGGATGTATAAAGGAGAACTGAACATTGGTTTACTAGATGACGCCTATTCATTCCTCAGAAAGTCGCTCAGTGGTGCATACTTTAAGAAATTTGTACGGGCTTCTAGATTCAAGGAATTAAAACTACCTGTGTGTTCCATGATTTTGAAGGTCGAGTCTGCTAACTTGTTGGTTGGCTCCATGCACACATGAATGAGATCAAATAAAAATGTCCTACTGCTCAACTCGACCTTCCAAATGGATTGAATTCTGATAATAGATTCCATGGGGTTGTGACACTCAAAAACATTTATTCACCATATTACAGCCACTACTAACCATTTCCAAAATGTGTAGTCTCTCTTTTACATTTCTTTATGGGTCTTTGCGTTCAATGAACTGGTAAGGGACGGCTTAAAGCCTATTAGAAATGAACCCCACAAACTGTAGTCTACAATCCACACAAAGTTTGACTGAGTTCATTAGATTTTGATCTGAACTTAACAGACCTGAAGGTGTCTTAGTCTAAATGAAGTAACTTCATTAAACTGAATAAATCGGATACAGGGTGGGGTGAATAAAAATAGCACTGACAGAAGGAGAAGATGGAAGGCAGAATAAACAGAGAGAAAAGGACAGATTTCCCCTCATTCATCACTGTGTGAAGAATGAAAGGATGATTTAAAAGTCATCATTCAGAGGGATAGAGACAGGAGTGTGCAGGAGAGAGGAAGAGAGAGAGAGAGAGAGATGAAGTACAGGGTAGTGGTGGTGGGGGGTGGAGTGGAGTAAAAGGAGGAAAGGAGAGAAACAGTGAGGAGGAGACGGGGGTAAAAGAGAGACTTCTAATTATGCTGACTACCAGACCGAAACTGACAGCCCTTCTCCATTCACCACACACACACACACACACACACACAGGGTCACATAAAGGCAGGCATATTTGAACACACATACAGGTGCACATGCACATAGGCACAAACACACACCGAAATTAAAAGGCACATATACAAATACAGGCAGATTCAAAGGGGAAGAGACACAAATCCATGCATTATTTCACACACACAGGTGCACACACCTAAATGAACACAACTCTGACATGAGAAGTTAACCCAGTCCATGAACCTCACCACACTTCATATAAAAACACACATATAGTTTCCACTGAAATGATAAAATAGGATTATTTGCTCACTATATTTACACATTGTCAGTGACTATATTCTAATGAAAGCTGGAGAGTCAGAACTGTCTTTTTACATGAGTGTCCATGTCCCATACACCTCACAACCCCCACTAGCCACTTTTATTACTGAACGCAACACACACCCAACAAGTTACATGATGGCTGAAGCACATTAGCCCCACCAGCCCGTGCCCACCTGGCTTGGTTCCACCCACATAACGGAACATGAACACATCGGAACTTTGAAACACAGTCTCTGCCCATAAGGCAGGCGGGAGCTCCGCTGGCGCCCCCTACCCCCAACACACCACAATATGTTTTTAACTGGGGCGACTGTGGTTCAGTGGGTAGAGCAGTTGTCTCCCAACTGGAGGGTCAAGAGTTCGAATCTTGGTGCCTGCAGTCCACGTGTCGAAGTGTCCTTGGGCAAGACACTGAACTCCCAAGTTGCCCCCGATGGTTAGAGCCATCGGTTGAGTTGGCGCTGCAGTTGGCTGCCTCGGTTCTGTACCTGAAACAAATTCCTTGTGTCTAACATACTTGGCCAAATAACGGTAATTAATCTTAAATCTGCTAAGATTTGTACATTAACTTGGAATGAGTGGTTCTCACCAACAGAAGAGCAGGTAGCAGATACTCTAATTTTGAACCAGCACATGTGCCTGTCATGTACACAATCACAAGTGATATGAGAAGGAGCAGTGAGAATAAAATAAATATTTTTACAAACATTTGGGAATACTGTGTAAATGGGGTGGAGTGGATTGAGAGGATGTGACCAAAGCTGCCACATTTCATACAGAATATACAGTAGCAACAACCAATCAACTCTACAGGGCATGTGTGTTTAATTCTACAAAATAAACAAAACTTTGGGAAGGGAATTATTTAAAAAGACCCCCCATCCCCCCCAAAAAGACTTAAATAGAGATGCTAATTGGCAAATAGTAAAAGATTTGTGGTTGGACTGGGTAGCTCCCAGGTGTGAATATATACACTGGTCCTAATGAGGGAAAGGGTTTAGTTGGAAAAGTGCATGCGTGCTCAGCAAAACCTTCCCTGGATAAAAGAAGCTTAAAGACAAAGAAGAAAATCTGCTTCTTGAATTGAGTGGATTTAATGAACCCTGGACTGCAATATAAGCTTGATCTCTTTCCTCAAAGCAATATCTCAGCTTGAATGTCTAAGATAATATACTACAGGAAAAAAAGTCCTAACAAGTACAGTAGCTTAAACTGACAATTGTCAAACCAATTTGAAGACAATCCAGCACAACTTGTTATATACACAGATTTTCTAAAAATGTAGGCTGGTGTGGTTTAATGACTTTAATTATCACATCATGAAAAGCTTGCTGCTATACACAATGTTCCCTGGAGCTGTCTGTGAGGAGTTTGCATGGTCATCCCTTCAAAGTCCAAACCCAAATGAGGTGCACTAAATTTCCAATGCGTGTCAACAGAAGCATCTGTTTGTGTTGGTCTTATGATGTAAGCTCGTGACCTGTTTGGGATACATTACAACCTGCATTTAAGCTGCAATGGTTTTTTTTTTGTTTTCAATTTCTCTCCAGGTTCAATAAAACCACTGTGTTGGGGAAGTGTCACAAAGGGCTGTAGTAATAAAACATAGGTTCTTCCAGCAAACAGTTGGCCAAATACATACAAGCAGTTGGGTACCTGCAAGCTTGTACCATGCAGGTTTTATTTCATAAGCATTAGAATAGAGAAGAATGTGTTCAGTTTTAATTAAATGCCAGAAATGCAACAAAGGATTAAGCCTTTGTGTATTCTCTCTGCATTTGATGAAGCTTCACAATTGACATTTGCGTTTTATCTTCTCAAAGGTACCTGTAACACACATTCATGCCATGAACCCTTGTATTAATTTGATGCAGCACTATATGCCCTTAACGATAATGATAATACATGCTGACAGACTCCAGCCCTCCCCAAACGTTTAAAGACTGTGCGTAAAACATCAGTGAAGATAAATTATTAAAACTCAACTAAAATGAATATATGGATGAATAAAAATCTGCCATTGCCATCCAATGAGATTGTTTGAATTCATACAGGCTAAAAGAAGCTTGCTGATTCTGAAGTATAAGGATTTTACACAAGTCTGACTGTGAAATAAACATTTTAATACTTCCCCTTTCTCTTTATGTATATAAATGCATATGTTTTGAGGGGTTTTGGAACCAAGAAAGAAAGATAGAAAGATGAAAGAGGTGTGACAGAGTGACACAAAGCAAAAAAGGGCGACTGGTTGAAGAGTGGAGTGGCAGGTGCAGACATGGAGAGGATGAGAGAGGAAAAAGAGAAAATGCAATAGAGAGAGGCACAGACAGAGCAAAGGAGAGTAAGCATGTTTGAAATGTCCCATTGGTTCCTGCTGTCAGGAATGCTTGTCAGCCAAGAATTAGACTGTTCCATGCTGCCACCGACTGACAGTCAGCCTGAGGTCTAGACTATACCCTGGAGTGGCTGAAGCTAAATAAGGGAAATGCCTAGAGAGAGACAGAGGGAACACACCGGGCTGAAAATCAATTTATAGTGCTGTCAGTCAGAGGCCGGAGGGGATGATGGCATAGTGATAAGGAGAGAGAAACGAAGCAGGAGCAACGGAGAGACAAAGGGTAAGAGAGGAGGGACGTACATAAAAGGAAAAGACAAAGACAAGATTTGAGAAAACAGTAAACAAATGGGACTTATCAAGAAGAGATGAGAACACAGGAGAGTGTTGTGTACAGGGAATCAAAGAGGAAGAGGAGGGGAAGTTACAAGAGGAGTGAGACTGAGAGAAAGATACAGATAGAGATATCCAACTCTGCTAAAAATATTCAGTGCAGCCCCTGCTAGTGGCTGAGCCTCTCCACATAATACACCACTGTCTTGGCCTACGCTAATTAAAGACCGTCACTGCTACAAAACAGAGACGTGACACTGACTCTCTAGATGACTTTGTTAATTTTGACTGATCAACTGTGCCATGTTTAATCTGTGGTTCAAATTCTCACAACACATGCTGTGACTGCATGACTATTAATTTAAATAATAAGCTAACCTGTAATCACTCTTCATACAGTACTTGTGTCAGTTTGCCTGGTGGAAGGATACGACACTGTGATTATGATTATTACTCACCTACCTCACCAGCAAATCCATTATAAGGATTTACCACTTTTTATTGTTAATTTCATTATACAACACAGCGTCCAGTGACTTCAAATGTGGGATATTAAAGAAGACATTTTAATGATCCCAACTTGTGTCTGAATTTGATAAAAGTGCCCAAAGAACACTTTTAGTGCCGTCCCTCTAGAGCAAAAAACCACAACCAGAACAGGAATAAAAAAAAATCCAAACAGCTACAGTATTGCATCAGACTCTAGTGCTGTAACCCATTAAAGATTTGTTGGGAAATGTGCGGCTAATCAGATGCTCCAGTTTCCTCCCACAGTTCAGCCTAAAGTGTTGAGAAGACCAGTCTTCTTTAACGACTCAAAACTGGAAATGCAGGGTTTCTCTATAAATATCTAAATGAAAATGGAAAACATCAGTATTCCATATTGTTGGTGAGTTGTAGAAATGTATTTACTCCTGAGACCTTTTAAAATTGTGAAGGGCTTTATGCCCTCCTAGGAAATTTCATTTAAGTGCTATAAATTCACACCACCATCTCAGCTCAGTGTTACTTCAATCTTTTTTCATTTTAAATCTGATTAGACTTCCCAAGTCAAACCACGTCTTCAGATAACCTGTTCCTTTAGTGCACCTTCCAACTGTTCTTGGCCCTATAATTAATGATGTTTTCATATGGCATAGATGGTCCACATTTTTTGATCAAAGGCCTCCTGTACATTCTTCTCAGTAGGGTAACACTGTTACTACTGCTACAATGTCTTCTACTTAATATACTAAATATTACTTTGCCAGTACAACAACCAATCAGCCAAGATAAACAGTGCTGCTTGTACAATGATCACAACAAATGTTACTTGTATGAACACCACCACTCTAATTAGCATTAGTGCTGATTCTTCACATAGGCTCTTTGGACCAAATGAATAATAATTAGTGCATTTGTATTACAGGAATTATTGTTGTTTCCACTGCTGTTGTTTTTATTCTTAGAATGATCATTAATAATTAAGTTCCTGTTCATGCCAGGATCCTGTTGAACAGCAAGTACTGTACATCACCGTCTTCAGGCCAAACATTATTTTCTTTCAGAGTGAATTGAGAAAGAATTTCACTTTGTGGGTTTGTGAAGTTTTCTCTTGCTCTGCTGTTAATCCAAACATTCATTTCACATGTACTTTTTGTGATAAAATGCACTGAACAGTGTTCCCTGTCTGGCCTTCTTTCCTTCTATACTGTCTCTTTCAACACAAACCATCATGTCTGTGTGTCTACATGTACAAAAGTAAAAAGAAAAAAAAAATGACTGCATGTGTTTTGGATAATTTCACTGCTGTCAACATCAATAGTTCAGATTAATTTTTTCCATCCTATAAAAAAAATCCTTATCAAAGCATCTGTGCACATCACTTACATACATCAATTCTTAGAATGAAGATGGTCAAAAACCGATGTAGTGAAGCGACACTAGCAGCCATTTTGATTCTCTTTAGATGTGTATACAATAAATTGTGACTCAACCTATCCAGGTTCTGTATGTTGTGAATGACATAGAGCCTGTCACTGTTATTTTGTCCGATTATGATGTTACACAAATACTGTCTGGAATGACAACTTAAATTGTTAGGAGTGTGGACTACATGGCATTTGACATGTATAAATTCAATTCCATTTCAATTTTTTTAGATAAATAAGCTCTGTGCACAGCAAACTATAGGTTGAAACATCCAAATTATGTAAAATTACAATAATAAGCCATAATATTGGCTGGGCATGTTTGTAACTGCAGCATGCTGGCTTTAATGGTGGCTGGGTGAATGGCAGTGTAGAGGTCCTCTGGCACTAAAAACGCCACAGTGGCATAGAGAAGAGGAAGAATAGCACAACACAGTGAGGACAGGAAACCATGAGAAGAAGCACACACACTTTTGCTAATAAATTCTTAAAAGCTAGTTTCTAAGAAAGTGGGTCACTGTGAGCAATCTAAGAAAATTGTGGGGGTTTTTTTTAGTATTTACAGGCTTCTGAGCACTGTAGAGTGGGACTGAGAGAGTGTAGCAAAGACCCGTGTTTGTCATTAGGAGAATTTAAACTGTATTTGAAAGGTGGACAAGAAGAACAAGAGAAAAAGAGGGCAATAGGAAGCTATAGTGTTACTGCAGTTTCTACAGTATTAGAATGCCTACTATTGATTTCATCGATCAGCTCATCGCCATCTTCCATGCTTATAGAGGTACAAAAACATAAGGAAGCTTACAGTATATGTACATACCTGAAAGCTTGACTGACTGGCATGTATTACATAGCATAGAGGATTAATGGGACAGAGAGAAACAGATATGTCTTCAGAGGTTGCTGCTGTTTTGTGTTTGCTGCTGTCATCATCTCCAATGATGAGACTAATCAGGTCGATATGTGCAGCCTTGTCTTCCACTCCTCTTTCTCACAGATATGTTGTATGTTACTGTAGAAACATGGACTGAACTCCCCCCAACTGCCCCCTTGCCTGCACACTCTCACTGCCTCTCTTCTTTTCCAGGTATTGTTGTGTTTCACCTGGTATCCTCACAGCTTTAGTCTCACATCTCCTTTTTTCTACCAGTTTCTGTTTTTTCCTTATCCTGTGCCTTAATGTGACTTTGTTTTTCTCCACTCGTTCATGTGTGAGAAAAAGTGATTTTTAAGAGTAGAAGAAATGATGTGATGTTTGTAATTTAGCTCCTTTCCCTCAGGTCCTTGCAGAAACTGCAAACACGGTTACAGAGACCCTCGTACTTTTTCTCACACTTCCCTCTGTTTCCCCATCCCTCCATCATTTTCTGTGTAACAACTGCTGGTAGAAATACATACAGGCACTGCAGAATGAGCTCACTAAAAAGGCAATTACAGGATTCACTCTTAGGATTCAAATTCCATTTCTAAAGACACTGAATGCAGAGAGGTGGAACAACAGAAGCAAACAAACCAGCTGGGCAAACATATCTCTCTAATTTCCTGATTTTACATTACAGACCTTACTTGATTATCACTAAACTATGCTGTTTGTTCCCTGACATGTTGGCTGAAGTTGCTTAAACAAGCTGAAAACAAGATTACTTTACAATATTTTGCAACAAACTGATGAACAAATCTTTGAGCGCACAGCAATCCATTCAGCAAATTATTACCTATATTACCTATGTTGATCTCCTGTTGCAATGGTTTTGTTAAAAGAATCCAACTTCTGTGTCAAAGTCATACACTTTGTTAACGCCAGCACCTCAAACACCTCCATAAGATGTTTGGGATTGATATAACAATTCTCATTACTTCCACCTCTTTTTAGGTCTCTATCTGAACAGAGAAAATAATGAGGGATTCCCATGTTAGCTAATGTTGACTGTTCATCAGTCTCTGTGGGAAGCTGATCATATGACGCATCAGGAAGCTCTCCAGTGAATGGTTATTAACGTAGTAAAGAACATAAACACATCCTCATTCAGTCATCTAAGTAATCATATACACTCATGCAGAAGTGTTGCCAGGCTGACACATTCTCTTCTGTTCAATCCCTCATTAATATATTGACAGATACAGTAATATGGGTCTGTCTGATACACTGCATAGCCAAACCAAGCAACACACTTAAACACACTCATACAGATTTCCTCCCTCATTATGCTGTTGTGAGACAAAGTGCTGAGTAAGAGAAAGGAGCCTCAATTAGTAGTTGAAAACCAGTCACTTAAGTAACAACCCTTTTGCTCTAAAGATGGAAACCAGTCAGGCTATTCTACCACACAAAAGTTTTTCAAAATGAATATATCAAAATAGTGTGTTTTTGTTTTCCCTCTTTCAGCTATGAGTTCCACAAATATCCCATTCACAAAGAGGGCTGACAGTTTAATATCTAGAAAGTGTAACATTAAACTCAACATATATTTAATAATTACAGTACGTCAAACAAAACCATTCAGATACACCCGCTCAATTCTCAACAGCAAAAATGCATCAGAAATCACTTAATATGAATATTCAGTGAGCACTTCCTGACAAGCAGAACCAAAAGAAATGGAAAAAACCCAAACCTTTGATATAAACCAAGCTGAGGATTCAGGAGGTTAAGTCTCATTATGAGGAATCAAAATCACTTGAAGTGACAAGGGATCAGAGCTCCACAACATGGCATTGCTCTGAGCGACAGTTCATCTGCTTCATAGCCTGAGTTTTTTTTTTTTCTTTTTGCCTACTTGAATCTCTAATTCATCCAAGGAAAATCAGCTGAATGTACCTTTCCCGGCCTTGTGTTCACACATGATTTGTTTAACCCTGCCAGGGCAGCCTGGAGCAGATGTGGTGCACCCATTCCAGTTTCATGATTCATAATCTTTCTCCATGTGATGACGTCATTGTCACGAGGCATTTTTACTGGTTAGAGGCCATAAAAAGATGCAGTTAGAAATGTGTTTCAAACAATGTCCAACCAGCTCGTTAAGTTATTAGCAACGACAAAAACAGTATTTGTATAAATGATATGAAAAGGCTTAAAGCACTGCCTAACCCAGTCCAAAAAATATTTCTGAGTTGACATCCATCTGTAGAGAGAAATTATCTAACAGAAGTAGTCTAACGTCTGAAAAAAATATTTTCTGACCTTGCCCTTTCAATCACTTACAGTAGGTATGACTGGTCAGCTTGAACACAAATGGCAAAACTCTACACTACTGCTCATGTTGAATTCAGCTATTGTGTGTGGTGTGTAGTCACACAGTTCATCTCACAGATGGAGATGGCCCTCTGAATCCCACATATCCATAAGTGCACACACACATGCGCAAACACACATGGATTCCTCAGTTGACATTTTCAGGGTTGCCAGCTTAGTAGCAGTGCAGCTCCTCTCTCTGCCAGAATGGATCAGTGAAACACTTCAGTACCAAAATTGGCAATCCTGACACACACAGGCTTAGATCCCCACAGTAATCAAATTACTGCAGTTACTGTGTATTGGCATAATCATATATGCATGTAATAATGTTCTGCTCACATTACTGTTTCCATGCAACTTTGCATTTTGATGACTAGTGACATAAAGGGCAAGTGTAAGCATAAATGAACTGCTCAAGGCTTATGAAACGCCTAAGGTCAATCTGGTGTTTGCATATGTCCCAAGATGCAGTGATTTATTATAGGGCAAACATAAAACGTTCTGTATGAATGCTCATACTGCTTGTTTGTGAAGTCTGTGGGTCTTTGTTGCAGACAGGAGTACACTCATGGACTTTAAGAGATTCAATATAAAGACAAACAGTATGACCTATTCCTTCTTTGGTTAATCTGAATAGTGCAGAAATCCAGCCCCTTGCTTTTGTAGTGTTGATGCTAAGCAACATGGATCTGGAAGTTGGTCTCACTACAATTTAACCCTGGGGCAGCACTCAATATCATTTTATTAGGTGCAATTGTAAAATTAAACAATTTAACACAATTGCTCAGCCATTGCAAAGATAATAATGGCCTGTTCAGTGGTAAATAAATGATCTAAAATATACTGATTCATGTTTCAAATGATTTGCCCACACCATTTACAAAGACGAGGGGGGCAGAACACTAGAAACACCTTTCATTTTAAGGCAGTCAGGTACAATACCACCAAAACTTCAGTGTCAACAAAAGCTTAAGACTATAATGTTCCACATGTAGAACGTGATAGTTCTGTTGTATTAAAATTCATTCCTTTGTATAGGTGCTCTTTATAAAGTGGTTTAAGGAGTACAAACAAACAAATGCCACGAGGAGCACTACAAACTACTGAGTACTAGGGATGTAATGATATTTATAATTTTGCAATACTGTGATAGAAATATTTCTTGATACCATCAAGGGGCTGTGACAGTATCTAGCAGGATAGTACATACTGTATAATTATTTCATTAGCGTAACCGCGTTCAGGTCATAGAATGATGCTCCATTGTCGACTTTTAAAGCTGTATTTCAGTTTTCCTGTTTCAAGAAACCTGCCTAGAACCGCCTTTGCTTTTTATTGTGGCAACATTGTACCATGGGTTTCTGGTATCATTACATCCCTCCTGACTACTGTTCATACTCTGGTTTATAGTAAAATGACAGGGACGTGTCATGTAAGGTACAACCTGGTCTAAATACATTTATCAATCCATTATACTGCTCATTCTGTAAAGGGCCACACATGGCTGGGGCCAGTCCCATCTGACACAGGGTGAGAGGCGAGGACAGGTTGCTAGTAGGGTTGGTGCATGGAGACAGACAACATTCACATTCAAATTCATACATGGACACTTTATAGCCTAACCTGCATGTCTTTGAATTATACAAGGAAGCTGGAGTACCTGGAGAGAACCCAGGTACCTTTCCAACACCAGCAGAGATGTACATGGGTATATACTGACAAAAACAATATATAATATATTCATCTAAACAGTGCTGTCATTTCCACATACTATGTGGCAACCCTGGGATACTTTCATACGTGTGTGCATGATGAAAATGTCTTCATAACACCCACATATTTTTCAAGAAACACATGATGACAGAACTGAGCAAAGTTCTGATCAAAGGAGCATCTTACACTTTGACCATAATCCACATTCCTAATATAATCTTACAAGGACAGTGATTACGCTCTTTATAGACAGTGTTGGTTGGTTATTGATTGAGGCGGGATACTAACGGGTACTTCTGCACTTTTAAACAAAAGGACATGCTTCATGTCTAACTGACAACACTGAACATCTGCTCTAATGACAAAGCAGCGTAGTACCTTTTACAACACTAGAGCCACAAAACACTTGACAGCCTTTATCCAAAGACTTTTAAAGTTTTCGTAGCCATAATTATAAGGCTGACAGGTTACTGACACCGAACAGGGTTTCAATTTCTTCCTCAGGACAGTTCAGCAAGGACATTATTCCTACCCCATCTACAGAACCTTCTCTTATCCAAAAATGCAAAATGTGAATTGTTTTTAAATCACAGGGTTTTTTTCAGCAGTTCCATTTGGAGCAGACACTTCCATTATCATCTTATATTTGAGTCTATTTCTGAGAAACCTTTCTTGGCAACTGAAAAGCATAATTAGGCCACACTACTGACTGCTTCACATAATCCATTTCTTTTTTCTTCTATTTTATTGTTGGTGCTCTTGCTCAAACCTGGCAAAGATATGAGAGTTCTCAAAAAAACTGAAGGTTTCCAAATCTGTGAAAGTAACTGGGAGGAAAGAAACACAACTATGACACTTCAACACTTCTTAGATTAACTTAAAAACAAACAAAAATCTCAGTACTAGTACCCTAACAGCTCTGTGGGCATGATGTTTATCAAATCAAGACATCCTCTCTTTCCATCTGATCTT
>NW_018127914.1:1559193-1565077 GCF_001952655.1 Monopterus albus
CTTTCCCTTTTATCTTTGCTGTCTCTGTTCACTTGATGTCAACTAATAATAGTTTAGTTTTTCCTCTAGAAACCAAAACTTCAAAGCTTCAAACTGTATCTGTTCCCTTCAGTGTAGGTTTAGGCTAGTAAAATACACCTTCAAATCTCTGTGGCACTAAAAATCTGTAATTCTTTAATGTACATCCATACTGTACATTAAACGCTGACATACTGAACCTAAAGTGGATGCATACAATTTTATAAATCAGTTTTGTGGCTAGCAAACTTGTAATCTGGTTTGAGACACCAAGTAGTATTAATTTGGGAGCCTACAGTTTACATACATAGGTGAAGCAACTCATTGCTGCTCTGACTGATTGCAAGCAGTCTAGGCTGAGAAATGATTGTTTCCAGGCAATGATTAATTCACAGAAATGAGCCCCAAAAGCAATCCATGTCAAACTGGTGAATTAT
This sequence comes from Monopterus albus, assembly GCF_001952655.1. Taxonomy (NCBI): domain Eukaryota; kingdom Metazoa; phylum Chordata; class Actinopteri; order Synbranchiformes; family Synbranchidae; genus Monopterus; species Monopterus albus. The sequence continues at coordinate 1,559,649 of NW_018127914.1, forward strand.
GACAGTTGACATGGTTAATAAATAAAAAGCGGTGTCAAAAAATGAACAATGATCTAGCCTGGATCAAATTTAGTTACCCCAGGAACCTCTGCCTTGGGAAGCTCATTAGAAACTCGGGGGAGTCTTTGACATTATTGATCTATGCAGGGAAATTATGTTTTCACCTTTGACACTCAGTGTGAGTGCTCCCTGTTTTAAAGGAGTACTCAAGTAGGGATTTAGCACTGCACATTTCATGCTGACAAAAGAAAAACAAGAAGTCAAAACTGAAGGCTGGGATATCCTGATTATTAGTTTATCTCATATGTGTATGCTCTAAGAAGACTTGGTTATACAGTGCAACTCCGTAGCTTCGTTTGTGAGAGCCTCTTTGCCTTGCACTTCTAACACATGCTTCCTGTTATGCATTGAACATCCTCGGTCTTCTACAACCCATCCTAAATTACCTTCACCAGAGAAGAGCTACTAAGCATTAGACATCTCACCCTCAACACCTTTCTCTGATTTTTTTCTAATGCAAAACGCTGTGTCAAAGGGGCAGTAGCCCTCTATGGGACTTGGATAAAATGGTGGTGAGGGAACAGAGAGGGGATCCTCGTTAAGTTACAACAGAGAGGTATCCAGATGCCGCTCCTGTCTATCTAGTGAATCTTCACTCGCTTGCCAACAAAATGGATGAAGTCCATCTTGTCAACTGGACTAACTCTGACTTCTCATGGTCTGCTGCTCAATGCTTCACAGGTACTTGGCTCAGCCACTCCATCTCAGACAGCACAATACACAGATCGTGTATTAGCTGGGAAAGTGAGGTGGAGGTGGAATCTGCTTCTACATAAATGAAGGTTGATGTAAAGATGTCACAGTGTTAGAAAGAACTTGCAACACGGACTTAGAGACTCTTTTTATCAAACTGCAAACCATTTTATTCTCCCACAGCTGGTCCTGCAGTGTGGTTGCAACAACCTGGTGCTGAACATGCTCAAAACAGTGGAGACAACAGTAGAATTTAGGAAGACCCCCCTCATCGTACTCAGTAGCACTGTATCAGCAGCAGAGTCCTTCAAATTCCTGGGCTCCACTATCTCCCAGGACCTGAAGTGATCTTTCAAACATCAACACCATCACAAAATGTTTGAACTGCTCTCCTCTGGATGGTGCTACAGGTCACTGTATGCCAAAACAACCAGACACAGGGATCTACAGTATTGTAACATTATTTACTGTCTCTTACGCAATGTCAATAAAATCCTGCTAATACTATGTGGGCAATGTCTTAGCAATACAACAAAACATTTATCTGCATTATAAAGCCATTTTATTGTAAATTCAATAAAAAAAAAATCCACAACAACAATCCAACAGAGAAATCTGGGCAAGATAAGTGGAGGAGCTTTGATTGTCTTGTTTTAAAGTAAAGTTGATGAATCAGTCTTCTGTCTAAAACAGCAAAGTTTGAGAGTCATGACTGTTTAAACTCCATAGAAAGACCAGGCTCATGCTGTGACATCAACTCCATATCTCCAATCTTGCTGTTCTGCTTTTCTCTCAGACAGACACATGCTTCTTAAAGTCTCACCCTCGCTTCCCCCTTCCTAATTTCATCTTTCTTTTTGCCTCTCTACCTCCCTCGCTGTCTGGTAACTTTAGATAGGCAGAGGCCTGGGCTGCCAAAATGGGGGGAAAGAGAAAAAATTGGGAGCAATACATAGAGCAAGGTAAGAAAGATGGAGAAGGGAGTACAATTACAGTAGAGCAGAGAAAGGAAAAGATATGAAATAAAGTAATTCTGAAAGTGAGTGAAGTACAGCAGAGAGATATGTAGAAAAAAGGGAATAAGTGTGAGGTGAGGTGGGTAAGAGCAGATAAAAGAGATGAATGTGAGTAACAGAATAGGAAAGAAGGATACAAAGAAGGAGGTAAATGTATGCAGCTTGTCTATCTGCAATGTTGGTTTAAAGAAAGGGGCAAATAAAACATTAGTTGAAAGTTTCCTTGAAATGCACCGACATCTCTGAAAATGAAGTTATGCAAATTTTAAACTCTGGTACATTTCACTCGGCTCTTAGCCCAGACTGAACAATATTGCCTTTTTTTGTGAAAGGATCCCTGTAAAACAGTTTTTTCACTCTCTGTAAATGATGAATGACTTGAAGGAATGGGCCAGCTGGATGCATTGTTGGTTTGGCCAAAGACACAGAAGACACAGAAACAGGCAACAAACCTTGGTAAAGTGTTCAGCATGCACACACATTATGAATAATAATAAAAAAAAGACAGCTTTTACACACCATTTATAATGTGGTTCGCCAGAAATTTCATTTGCCGTACACTGGCTTTTTATTAAAATTTCTTTTGATTGTAACATTTCATTTAATACCTTCATACATGTTTTAGGCCAACTTAATGTGTCCTTTACACTTCAGTTTTAAGAGTTGACAAAATGTTGGCAAGACAACAAAAATTGTTAAATAAATTACAGTTAACAACTCGAAACATTTTTAGAGACATCTTGGGATGCTGCTCCACAAACTGAACCGATAACGGAATGTGTTTTTATTGAAGTATCACTGTAGATTTGTTTGTCAGTTTAACACTTCACACGTTCACACTCTGTCTTTTGAAATGTTCTCAATGTTCAACTTACAATGGTCTAATGATTAAGAGTACCAACAGTTGTTCTTGGTGTTTGCTGTCTAAATTGCTGGTGTTCTTGTTCACAGTCAGAACGCACTCTGTATCTATAACATTTAGTATTAAAGCTTTATAGTTTTTGGTCTACTACTTCATAAAAATTTAATCTCAGTGTGATTTCTACCCACTTTGTGTCCCGAAGTTCCAACAATGGAATCGTGTCACGACCTCAGCCAATTTGTTTCGGGAACTTGTAACTACCGTTTTCAGGTTGAAAGTATTGTAATATGGATTACTAAGCTCAAGATACGCTCAGCGATCCATTCTAAGATGATAACTTTCAAATGAGAACGTCAAAAGTTAAAGACAACAAGCTTAGAAATTGGAAAAAAGTGATACAAGCTGGTGGGACCAAGCGTCACTTTGGTATTGTAAACAAATAGGTACAGTGTGTACACACACACACACACACACACACACACACACACACACACACACACACACACACATACATATATATATATTTTATCAATTCCAGCTGTACTGATTCTTTAAAAAGGTTATTTCAGGACACTGCATCATTAATAAATGTCTGGAATTCAGAAAACATGTTTTCATCAGATACCTTGCTTTCATTTTAAACTCTTTCCAGCTAATTATGCCTCCATCCTTTGTCATCCTCCTCTCTGTTCTGTATTTCAATGCAGGAAATGCCTTTGTGGGTGAAACTCTGTGCAAATGCTCAAGTTTCTCTTCTTGTGTGATCACCCGTGTCTGTCAGTGTGTCTGTGTCTGTTTGATTCTGTGTCTCAAAGCATGAATTGATTTATTTTTTTATTTATTCTTTCAAGCATGTAAAGACAGTTGATATGTCAACACACATAATTTTACACATATCCAACAAATGCTAATCCAATATCAATGTGCTTATACCTAGTACATGCTTGAATGGAGTAGGAAGAAGTCAGACTTATCCAGTCCTACCCCATCTTCTACCCTACCCTCATCTTACCATCATTGGTTTGCAAGCAGTATCTCTACATAAATAATTCTCTTCTACACCACACAAGTAATATACTAAGAAATTATAACAGCGTGTTAACATTCTTACATAATTACATTCTTAAATACTTATCTTCTACACCACACAAGTAATATATTAAAGAATTATTACAGAGTGTTAACATTCATACACCACACCCACAATGTTCCATCTAATTAATCATTAAGCCTGTTCTTGCATATATCTTGATTGACACATACCTTTATATTTATGTTTAAACTCGTCAATTCTATTACTATTTTTTATGTCCGCACTTAAATTATTCCATCTCTCTGTTTGTCTCTTTATGTGTGTGTGTATTAGACAGAGAATGGAAGGAAGGCTGCTGCTGATATTGGTAATGTGGCACTTTGCCAATCTCATTAGCTTAGCATGCAGTGGGCAACCTGCCCGGATAGACACTGTGTGTGTGTGTGTGTGTGTGACTGTGTCTCCCTGTGTGTGTATGCATGTCTGTGTCAGGAGCATCAGGGCCAGTAAATGCCACCTCTCTGGCTGATGGTTCCAATAATGGTATTGGAGAAAGAAAAAAGTGTCTGTATCACACTGAGAAAGTATAGTGAGAGTACAGATAGCACAGATAGTAACATGTATGGAGGGGGTAAATTCCTCACTGAAGCTACTGTATGTGTGTGTGGACTGACATTACTTGTGTTGTGGGGGCATAAATCTGGGTATGCAGTCATTTTGTGGGGACTCAACTTTATTTTGGGGACAAAAAAGGTCCCAAAATATAAATCATTCCATTTTAGAATGGCATCTTGGTTTAAGATGAGAGAAAGTTAATGTCAATGGTTAAGGTTAGGGAAAGTCTCCAGGAAATGAGTGTAAGCCAGACTGTGTTTCTGTGTGTCTTCATGTGTTTGCTTGGCAGTGGGTGGTTGTGGCTGCTTAAGACAGAACAAGCGAGAGGGAGAGGATGAAAAGCAACTTGCTGTGTAACTAGTGGTTTGACATTAGCTGTCTGCATGACAGAGGTGATGCAGAGAAGGAGCAGAGGTAGGTAGGGGGATGTGTGTGTGTGAGTGCATGTTGTGGGCTACTGAAATGGTGCAGGGAGTGCTACTTAAAATAGTGCCTTGGACAAAAAGCTAACCATGGTACATTTGTTTTAAACAAACAGGTATAGGGACAAACATCTAGTGCAAGGCTCACGTGAAAACACTGTGCACTGCACACACTATGCTTTTGGTGTAGTCATTAGTCTATTTAGCTTTAGTTAGTAATGCCTGAGTCTAGTTCTGTTTAGTTGACCTCTTTTTTACCCCCATTTTGGATAAATGAAACCTGCTTTTTGGAGAATCTACCTGTGGCTCTTTTTGTTTAACAGCTCAGTCCCTTACACCAACATTCAAGTTAATGTTATAATATTATATTGTGATATTATCATGTGTCTCTGTTATTTTGTCCAGCCCCTGTATGCCTAATTGTCTTGTCTTTACAAACAAAAAGTGAAATATAAAGCAACTCAATCCAAATGACTTTATTTGTATCAAACAATATTGCCAAAACACAACTAGCAAAACCCAGTTTTAAATCATCACTCTAAAGGTTCCATCACCATGGTGACCTCTGGGGTCACTAACTGACAGACAAAGGGCCAACAGTTGGCCGACCTGAGCCAACAGTTTATGGAACTGGGTTTACAGTATCATTTACTTAACTTCTGCTCGTGAGTACAGACCTCAAACAAGTTTACTTGTGAAACGACAAATTCTACGGTATCAGTCGATTT
>NW_018127914.1:1565963-1577239 GCF_001952655.1 Monopterus albus
AAATGTTGATAAGTATTAAATGTATAACTAGCAGCATAACATTTTAACCTACAGTAAAAATGTCTTTAGGAATATATAGGTGGAGTTGGGGCTAGCTTTATTTATGTCCAGTCAAACCAGCTCCTCTCATCCCCTTTAAAGAGCAGAAAGAAGTGGTTTCTGGTGTGAGTTTGTTTTAAGTCTCACTTAGTGACTAAAAAGAACTTTGAGTAGATTTAAAGTTTGAGGTCAAAATTAATATTTCATATGTTGAACTGTAGCTAGTGTCTTGTAGTCTTAACACGTCTGAAGTTCTAGTTTATTTTTATATTTTCCTACTTTATTTAAAAAATACATTATTCATGGTGCAATTCTTTCCACATGTACAGTACTAAATAGGATTTTCCAGCACAACTTTACCTCTCGACTGAGCTTTAGAGCAGAGTTTCGTAGATTTCACCAAGTTCAACCTGCTTTGCAGTTAAAAACATATAGGCAAACTTACAGTGCGTGGTTCTTTGGAGATGAGTGATAAAAATAAATAAAAAAAAGCTCCATATGAGCACACCATCTATGTCCACGTATGGTTATGATATGTTAACATTACTATAGCAGAGTGGGTTATGTGCTATTGACCTATTTTGTTCCATTTTCAGTGTAGTCTTTGAATTTTCAGTGGCTATTACTGGATATAGTAAACACATAAATGACTGAATACATACAGATTGTCTCCTGTCTAATGGGATGACACAACCGACACCAAGGTGGGATGAGTAGACCTCCTCTACATTGTAAAACAGGTCAGACTTGTGCCAAAATGTTGGCAAAGTTGATCACAACCAACAGACATCCACCTTTACATTGTGAAAACACTCCTACGTCCAGTGTAAACAGGATCTTAACTAATTAACTTAATTAAATCAGAAACCACACCTGTGTGGAAACATCTGCTTTGAGTGCATCCAGCATCCTGCCACAGATATGCTGCTTGCTCGGGTAGAAAAGCCTCAGAAAGAGCATTTCATGGAATCACACTGATGCCATTAGGATTAGTGGGGTGCTAATTCATGTATGATGACTTTTTTGTTTTCAATATACAGTGAAATAAAAATTGCATATGGACAATGAACAATCTGTATCTAAACACACATATGATTCGATTCCGTTTACTTGCATTCTAAAACTTCTCGGCAGACAAGTGTTTTGGGAATCTGAAAAAAGAACAACATGACGCAAAGAACAACAGGAAGAATATCAACAAACTGACAGATTTACAAACCATATCCAGAAATGACTAGCCTTTGGCTGGTTTGCAATTTCCAGCTGCTTATTTGATGCCTACAAATGCCCCTGGGAAACCACAGCAGTCAAAACAATTAAAAGCAGCATTTAGACACACTAAAACGCTTCATTAAAACAAATACGAATGAAATTCTCTCAGATAAGACTCAGGTTAGACTATATACTGCATCAGTAAATGCCTCTGAATCGAAAGCAATGCTAATGAAATTCTCTGAAACAGCATTTACATCATTAAACACTGAAACTTTTCATTGATGTCAATATTAATTAAACTACATGTAGATGATGAACTTAAACCGATACCAATGAATTTTACTGCATCATTGTTTGCCCCCTCATGACACATTTTAGAAGTCGATAAAGCTACTAAACGGTTTTTGATATAAAAGACCTGAGGCCAATATAATTATGTTTAAAATGATGGCACAGTACTGATGGGAACTGGTTATACATGACTGGGTTTATTCACCTCACTGCTACAGTGCAGGCACTGCTGTAATGGCTGGAGCACAGAAATTCACTTCTAGTTAGGAGAGTAATATAGTTTGTTTACCAGAGCAGACTAAGACTAGGCTGAGTAGGCAGGAAGGCAGCAGGCACTGATCAAAAACCAAGAAAAAGCTAAAGTTCAAACACTGTTCAGCAAACAGATGAGAGAGGATCAGGCAGAAGCTAGATTTGAGTTGGCAACAAGGTGAACGCTGGATTATCATCATGTGGGTAGATGAGAATCTGGCAATGAGTGAAGAGCGACTGCTGGCTTATATGCTGGGAGATAATGACAGCTATAAGAAGCAGGTGAGTGTGTGTGGGGAGGGGTTGGGCAGCTAGCAGGAGCATGCAAACGGAGCCAAGACACAGCACTGGGTTTAAAATGAAACGGATAACATAGGGTGGAGAAAGACTCTAGAGGGAGATTGTGACAACCGTATTTAATACAAAGACCAATGTGCATAAATTCATATGCAAACAGCTGAGCTCATACAAAACATCAGCATACCTTAGGAGCATCAAGCAGGAGAATTAAAGACAAACCAAGATAAAACACAGATAATGTTGAGATTAGACAAGTTGTACTCAAGTGCAACTACAGTTACATACACATCAACTGAATAACCATCATGCTCAGATCACACTTCATCATCATACTCAGATAAATCAGGTTATAGGGTAACCAAGGAACATGATTATAGCACTGTAAATCAAACTCAGTTAATCAGATGTCTCCCCTACCCCCGGCCTTCTCTTTATGTCATGAGCGCACCTTTTATCTACCCCCTTACTCTCCCACTGAGTGAAGTCTTACTGTAAGTGCATGCAAACACAGTCACTTAAAATACATTGCCTCAAAGATTTTAGTTTAAAATCAATGCACAGACTCTTAAAGCAAGGAATTTTTGAAACCCTTGAGTTATGAAGTTTAAATCCATATACCAGTAAATTTTACTGGTTTATTTGATCATGTAAGCTGAAACACATGACAGATGCAGATGCAATGATAGCTCTAGATCGCATTCCAGTGCAGCCATGGGGCGAGTATCACACTTGATGATGTTTTTCCTTAAGCTATCACAAATTAAAATGAGGTTGGTGTAATTCTAGCTAACTTGACAGAATATTCAAATATATATAATATGTGAAGTCTGCTCTATTTGAGTTCTTCTAATTACAAATGTCACTAAACCTGTACAGAATAAAACTGTATAACCATACACTTACACAGGTACATACACAATCTGGCAGAATTGTGTTTGCTTATGGCTGTATTTTTAATTACTGACTTATATAATTATCACGTAGAAAATTAGCATTCTCATCACCAGCTTTAATAACACTCTTGATTAACACACACTACACAGGATAATTTCATCTTTGCTAAATTAGGTAGACAGTAGAATAGCCTCTCCCTTCTTCAGGCATCATGTAGTCATGGGTAGCCTGCAGCCTACACACACACACACACACACACACACACAAACCCACACACAAAAATACTCCTCAACACAGACACATGCACAGTGCACACAGAGGTGCTGGGCGCTAGATACAAAAACAGCTTCAACTGACAGGAAGAAAGATTTTGACTACTCCGGAGGGCCGAGAGAGAGAGAGAGTAGACGAGAGACAGCGAGGGAGAGGGATTGTGCAAGGCAATGGAAAAAAATATTTTACAACAATATACAGACATGCACACACAGACAGGCATGCCAAGACACTTTACACCCAGACACAAACACCACGGCTTTACAGAGAGCTACCGAGATACCAAAGGGCAGTGCTGCTGTGATGAGAGTACCAGAGAGAGCAAGACACAGACTAAAAGTGGTGTAAGAGATAAAGACTGAACTTCTACTTGGATTATAAAAGTCGGTGTGCTTTCTGAGGGCAAAATCTAAATCACAGCTGCCAACATTTATTTAGCACTCAGGTAGCTCACCTTTTGACCTCAATTTCACAGTTTCTTTTAATGTGTTACTCATCCCAGGAAGGGAATCACTCAACACGCGTGCCCTTACACCGCTAGTCCCTGCTTCATTCTAATACAGCTTAGCATATTCAGAGCTGGGGGGCGGCCCAATGCAACCACAGTTTAGTTTGATTGTACTGTAATTGATGCACCTTGCAAACTTTCACCAAAACATTTGGTGGTTATGTGCGCTGCTTACAGGCACACTGAAGGTAGCTGCTCAGGCAGGGGTAGCATGCCACTTAATTTTCCCACCTCCACTGACAATTCACAAGTATTTTCTCATTGTCTATTACACTCACTCACTCACACACACACACACCCTTTAATGTCAATGCAAGGATTGCAGACCAGTGAGGACTGGATCTTCCAGCTATAGGATTATGGTTGGACCAGGTGTTTTGCCTGTTTAACTTTATTCTACCCTAAAGATGTGAAAAAACTTGTGATAGATATAAAGTCTCATTAATGTTCATATTCAAGGTCAAGTGAGCCCTGCTGAAAGCTGACAGCACAGGTAGATGGTCTGTGACTGCTTAACTGTGCTGAACCATCTGTACATTGTTACATGGACATATCGCTCAGTCTGCTGGTATCTTTCCTTCTATATCATGCCAACAATCGTACTGATACTGACACACCACCTGGGGGGGAAGGGGGGTTGCAGGGAGTGCTGTACGTATGTTGGCTTGATTCCCCTTCATTCAATTCTGTTATGTTTTGGTTACCCATGCTACTAACGTAGCCTACTCTACTTTATCAAAGACTCTACCACCAGGGTGTTGGCACTGATAGATAAGATAAAAACACAGTTTAACAATCAATAGCCTAACTAGCATAAATGCGTGTTGTGTCATTATGGTGTATTTGTAACTGGGCCCCAAACTGAGAGTGAATATCATGAATGCTCATGCTAACATGGTAAACAACAGTCTTCTTCCTGTTCCACCAAGTGCCTATGTGTGTATTGCGAGTAACTCTTACAGATAAATCTCAGGAGTTAGTGTAAAGTTAACATCTTATGAGTCTTACAGCTATTTTTTTTTCCTTCTAGCAATTCTTTTATATCCCATGTGCAAAGTAACCAGGAACATGTTTTCAATGTAACGTCACTGGAGACTTAGCCTGTCTAACTGTCTTTGCCAGAATAAAATGAAGCAAGATGTTGCAGGTATCTGTAAATGCTCACTGTTGGCCTTGTTCAACATTAAAAGACATAAAAGGCCCATGAAATGCCAGTGTGACCAGGTCAAATTCTAATGAATTTGTATCTAAACTAAGTAGGGGCATGCTGGGTAATTCTGCTTCATCTATATCATCCTCATTATAATCGTTGTACTTTGTACATTGTACTTTTTCTTTTAACTGAAGGCAATGTAGTCATACTTTTTGAAGAAGCAAGAGATTTTTAACTTTTCCTCATTCCACATTTATCCATCCATCCATTTTCTATACCATTTATATCTTATATTAGTTTTCTCTTGTGAGATTTATTAAATAAGAAATCAAATAAGTACATCAAAAGTGCATTTTTTTTGTGTGCCAGGAGTAATACATGTGCTCTCCAGCCATACGCAGAGGACAGAGCCCTAACCTGAATAATTTCCTGCCTTCCCACTGCAGGCTGTTTGAAAATGCATTTCATGTTTAAACGGGATGTTGGAGTGAGACCTAATGCAGATAGTCATTGCAGAAAAGGCAGTAAAGCTTCATGAGAAGACGAACAGGCCAAGAAATGTACATGCCTACTGTCACAGCATGAGTGCAGTTTATTGTAATGTTGGTGTGTATTATGATAGTGACAAGGTCACAAAGTCATTTCACATACTGTAAATACATTTGTAACACAGCTTTGTTGCTCGGTCTCAGAAAAGATTACTGAAAATACCCTGACTAAATTCATACCTCATCTTTGTTGTTGACTTTGCCGTCAACAAGGTTATCAGTTCACTATGAGCCTTCAGTTGTGTAACAAGCAATAATAACAACCACGACAAAAACGCACACAGGAAAAGATGCTTTCATACTTTGATGTTACAGGGCAAGGGTGAGACAGACAGATTAGAAAGTTAATCAAACAGCATCGAGCTGTGATGAAAGCTAAAACCTGTTGATGCTTCATTCACCAAGAAGAAATGCACTGAAAACCACGCACACATACTTGTGAGTCTGTCAGGTTTGCCCGGCTGCACCTGCCTCTCTCACCTCCCTTACTTTTGTTTCTCGTTCATGGCCCTGATTACCACACCTGCTCCACACCTTGATTATCACCAATTGCACCTGTTTAGTCCCGCCCTTTTTATACTCTGCTCTCCTGTCTCTCTCTTGCCAGTTCGTTTTTGTTCTCAGGCCCTCACGTTGTTTCTACCAATTGTCTACCCAGTTTGTTTTCTCTGTATGTTTGGTCTAGTTCACGTTGAGTTTCCCCCAGTCCTCTGCCTTGCCTCTCCACTACTGGATTTCTCCTCGTTTCCCTCCACGGACTACTACCTCCGGACCTCGGCTCCACTCAACCCTTCCAGTCTCCACCAGTCAGGTCGATGCACAGTCACCATTAACTGTCTATACAAACTCTTCTACTCTTATCCCTTCAGTAACCTCCGTTGCCCACCGGCCAGCTCAGGAGTGAACACGCTACGCAGCTCGGCCCACTCCATCCATCTCATCACGCTTCCTGTACTGTTGCTGATTGACACTCGGTTTCATATTTCATCCTCACCAACTTGTTTGTTCATCATTACCGACACTGTAAATAAATTACGCACTGCTTGCACTGAAGTCAGCTACCTGGGTCCGTCTTTTTGCTCACTCACTCCGTGTGCGAGCAAACATAACAGAGTCATTCCCACTACTGTACAATGAATCTACTTTTATTTCAACTTTCAAAAAAAATCTAATCTAATCCAGAGGGTGCTTAAGATTTTAGCCCGTGTGAAGCACAACTTGACATACAGCCTCCAGTCAGCCATCCTACTGCTACTGGGTTTTAGTAGCAGTGTTCATCATTAAAACCAGTGGGTCCATCTAAGTCCTGCCTGAGCTTCCTAAAAAAAAAAACCCATTCCATATACTGCTGCCAGAGTTGTTACAGAAACCAAGAGAAAGGGGCTTGTCTTTATTATGACATCCAATCAGTTACTGAATGTATTTCTGATATAAATTGCTTCAGGGTCACAATACTTTTCAGGTTTGCTTGAAGAATATAAACCTCAGTAGGTCACTGCTCCAACAGTGCCTCATTTTGAAAATCACTTTATGGCTGTATTTAACAAGTAAATGAATCAACTTTATGATTATATTAAAGGTGAAGTTGCTAAAGGAACCAACCATATGCCTTGCATTTTCTTGCAGAAAGCTTACAAGTTTGGTTTTGGTTCCAATTTTCCCCATCTATGCAGCTCAATACAGGCCCCTGAATGCACATTGCATTTACTGAGGAGAAAATATCCTGTATTCAGCATTCAACTTATGTTAGCTTTATTATATTCTGTTTATCTTTGCATGTAGCAGCAGATGTAAATCACTATTTATCCACTAGATGAATCAACAAATAATGACATACAGTGTAGCTAGTGAATGCAGAATTTAAACCCTACTCTGTAATTGCAGCATTCCACAAATAAATGACTGATCTTGTGAAATTAAAGGGAACTGTACAGCAAGTATGAATAACTTCTACGTGTGTTCACTCCGTATGTCTGTAGATCAAATCTTTTTCCATCTGGCCTTCAAATCCTTCCGGAACAAATGAATATAGACCTGTAATTTATATGTTTAATTACATATTACAACACAAAGATTAGCTGTGATGTGCTATCTGTATTGGCTCTTGGGATTATCCCCAGTGATCTCCTGACATTTCCTTGTGTAGTCGGTTAGTTTGTTAGTCAACCTCAGGGAAGTGTAGTCAAGATTTCCATCTCTCGTCTGCACTTAGACAATCCCTCGAGACCTTGTGACATTTTCTCAGCTAATTTAGCATTTCAGATTTGTCAGCATTATGGAAAATATTGTGCTTGTTTTAAATTAATACAAGTGCTATCTATCATTCTATCTATCATATACACCATCTCTTTTTCATGTAGTCCATTTCTTTCTGCCAGCTATCTCTCACATCTTCCTGTTTTTGTCTGCCATGTTGCTCTCCTCATTTCTCCCTCCTTTCTGTAACCCCCCCCCCATCCATGAATAGTAATGTTGTCTTATATGGTTTTCAAGTTGTATTAAAAGCTTAATTAGGAAGAGGAGGGAGGATGATAGGAGAGGAATGTTGGCTCCTATAGCCTTAGCAAGGGTATTAAAATCTCATTGCTCAGCCACAGGCTGATCCCAAAAAGATATGCCTTGAATGGCTATACGTGCATGCACACACACACACACACAATCAAGGACACTGTTATCTGATGGCCAAAATGACCAGTGCTCCCCAAAGTCATCAAGAAAGACAAGGCAGGGAAAGTTGGAAAGAAATTAACAGGGAAGAGGACAGATGGAATAAATGAGAGGGGCTTGTGCATGTCATAGGAGAGGATCTACAGCACATATTGTAAGAGAAAGACTAAATCAGAGGCATTCTGAGAAAAAAGAAGGTGGGGGTAACATGCCTGATTGTCAGCTGGGAAAACAAGAAACAAATGAGTCAAGGGAGAATGGGGGAGGAAGGTTTTGGCAAGCATGAAAGAAAGGCCATCATCCCAGGCAGGTTGACATCTCAAGGGTTTATCTGCTGCCAATCAGGACTTTACTCCGTTATTGATTGTGAACGACTTCAAAATGCTAAATCACTTTGAGACTGACTACTAAGATGTTGCAGGAATTCGTCCTATAAAACCCTTAGAAGGGTATGGAAATGTTTTCAAGTAGAGTTACACATGTCCACCCCAGGGAACTAGTGAGTACAAAAGACTGTCTTCTGCTGTCGGCCGGTAGGGATCTAGCCTGGGGAAGTTTCTTTCACCACAGAGGCAATTAAAAAGGAGGTGAGTTCACTTTGTTCCAGCCAGTTTGGCAGTGAAGCTGACAGCTACTTGTTCAGCCCCTAGTCAACAGCCACTGCTGGGTTTTGCCATCATCTGAAAGACGCAGCCTATTCAGATGCCCATAGATGAATGAGTTATTGTTAGCTGCTGCAACAGGTGTATAGTGCCACTGTACATACAGCTTGTGATTGCCTTCTAACAGGCCAAAATACTTAAACAGGAGGCTACAGCCAAATGCAGTAACTAAGAAACACTGTGTACGTCACACTGGGCTAAAAGCTATGCCAAAATGTTTTATGATATGTGTGTAAAGGTTTAACCTTTAACATACCTAAATTTATCATTGAATACACATTGTAAATTTGGCACTGGCTTTAGCACTTAAACCTTCATTAACAGATATTCGGGACACTTATGGGCAGTGGAAACTAGCTGTAACCACAACATTAAATTGTTGTTGATGTGGTGACCTTGTTAGCAAACAGCTGCCTATTTATAGAATCAGCAAATACACTTTGTACTTGTTTCTGGCCACCTGATGAGTTCAATTCCAATATTCATCCTTTTCTTAGCTTGAGTTTGGTCAACTCCAACTCCACTGCCAATATAAAAAGCATTATATCTGCTTTAAAATTGTCTGTAAGTACCTCAATAATTATTTGGCACTTTTTAGTGGAACTTGCTCAACTGGTGCACAACTGTAAAGTACAAAACTTCTGATAATTCCTCTATGAGCTGTTGTGTTCCTGGAAAGGAAAAGAAAAGTTTACAAGTCATAAATACAGTCTAGCACAATCTGGCTTACTGTATCTACTCTGCCAGCTACCTCAGCATGTAAACTTGACTAGTAAACAAATCAAAATTGCCAGTGAATTTTGGCAGTCACTGCAGGCAACACGTTCTGCAGAAAGCAATGCCCGCTCCAGGTAATTTTACTGCCTGCATCATCTGCATCAGATTTTTCATTCAATAACTGATATGGTGCTTATGAAAGAAGGTTGAAGGGGCTTACATATTGTGCAATACCTTGCAAATAAAGATGCCATTAGGCTGCGGATTTCACTATAATTTAAAAATCACTACAGCTGATGCATGGAATTAATGAAACTGAGAGTTAATCTTTCCACCAAACACACTGTGTTGTAGATCCTCTTGCCAGAATGAGAACATTTTCATTAACCAGTCACTTAAATATGTTACATGGAAGATTTCCCTTGTCATCCACCTGCACCTCCCTGTCTCTTTTTATCTCACAATTCAATATTAATTCAATTTAATCTTCTATTTAATTCAGGAACCGTCTGTACAGTTTTCTTTTCTTTGATCATCTCTGCACTTCCCCCTCCCTCTCTTCTTCACCGACCCCTCCCCCTTTGATCTGTCCTTTTAGGGTTTCCATCCTCTTTTCAATCTCATCTTCCTTTTGATCTCTCTCTCTCTTTTGCATTTCCAAGAAGGAGAGAGGGAGAGAAAACAGAGCAAGGAAAGGCAGGAAGAGGGAAAAAGGTTTAAAATGCTGAGACAAGTTGAAAAGCTTGGTAAAGTGAGTAACAGAGGGACAGGGAGATAAACAAACAAAAGATGCTTAAGGAAAGAAGAAAGCAGAAGCAAGGTTTAAAATTGATAGATGAAAATGTATTTAGTGTCAAAGAGATTAGGAATAAGAGAAGTTTAAATGATGGGAGGACAGAGAATGGACAGAGCATTTAGAATTTAGAGGCACAGAGGGGAGGGAACAACAAGAGGTTGATAGGCTCCAGAAGAGAGAGCGGGGGAAGAAGAACAGGAGCTTTCCCATATTACTGAGATTTCTCTATGTTACATCATTCACACACACACACCCCCAATCAGCATATTGGTAAAGTGCATTAGCCCTTTGTACGGTGGCCCTTAGAGCTCAGTACGCTGCAACTTAAGAAAACCCATGCACATAGATAACACGCAAGAAAATTAATAAAACATCCTCACTAATTTGACAACGCAGGCAGAGTACTTAGAAAAAGTGCTGCAACAAGCTAAATGAGAAAGCACAGCCACATACAGAAAAAAAACCATAATGTGCTACAAGTACAGGAAACATGGCCAAACTGAAAACAGCCACATAAAGAACAGATAGATAAATAAATAAATGCTGTGTTTTTGTCTATCTGCATGTGGTGCCTTACGTTGCGGTGTGTTGGGCTCTTAGGGCCACTATACCTTTGCCTTGGGGAAACCAATAAATCTCAAGGGAAACTGAGTTTAATGCAAAAATGTGTTTACAAAAATTTTGTGTGATTTTATGTTGCTATCAGGCATTAAAGGTTATTTCAACATATTTGCCTTCTTTTCATTAAACTGGAACGGTGTTACATGCAGTCTGGTGGTTTGTGTACAGTGTACCAGATAGCTGAGCCTCCTGTACTGTGTCAAAATAAACCTTGACAATGGATAAATGCCACTTTGCAAAGGTGTTATTTCCAGGCAGAATGTGAAAGAAGAGAAAAACGAATAGAATCCAAACATACTATTTTGTATGTGGATCACCCATCTGTATCAGAGGTAGAGCA
>NW_018127914.1:1578718-1579974 GCF_001952655.1 Monopterus albus
TTAACAAAAAAATCCAGTCAAGAAATTTTAAAGATACAGTATGTTTCAGGATTAGACTAGGCCCCTTACTACCAATTAAAGGAAAACTTAATGTTACGATATAAAATGATATGTTACCCAGTAGTGTGCTCCCAGCTTCGTGGCACAACAGTTCCATAATCATGTGGGGAATTCTCCAACTCTTAGGATCCTAAAGAAATGATTTTCTGAGCTCGGTGCCCTGACCTCAGTCTCATCAAACACCTTAGGGATGAATTCTATCTCTGACTGTAACTTACTGCCCTAACTCAGCGATCAACATCAATGCTCTGGTAGCTGTGTTCCTGTTAAAAAGCCCAGCCAGACGCATGCAGGCTGCTTTATTAACAGAATAACATGTTTACCAACTACACAAGGTTTTCCTGTCCACATACTTTTGGTTATGTAGCGAATCTTTTCCCCTCCCTCCATAAATGCTTGTCTCTTTTACTGAAAGTAGAGTTGGTTTTTCCCCATCAGAGCTCTATCCTCCTAAGTAAATGTCAGCCATATGTTCAGTGAATCTCAGGAGCTCTCTCTGAAGATTCATTACAACCACAATCAATAGATACATAATCCACTGCTAAGGCCAAAGGACACCCCTGATGATTGGACGATGATCCATTCATTTAATTAACTCTCCTACTGGTTGGCTGCATTTTTGTCTCATGAGTCAAAAGTAAACTATGTAAAATTTCTTCTGTGAATTATGAGAACCCCCATCAGTGCAGCACTCCCAACGCTTACTTGGATCCTCAGTGCTAATTTGACTTTTCCATCAACAGATTCCATTACATCTCACTGTTCTCATCCGAGACGGTGACGAGTCAGCCAACAGACGGGAGGTTGAGCAGCTGGTCCTGTGGTGTAGGCGCAACAACCTGGAGCTGAACACACTCAAAACAGTGGAGATGACAGTGGACTGTATCAGCAGTGAAGTCCTACAAATTCCTGGGCTCCACTATCTCCCAGGACCTGAAGTGGACGTCCAACATCAGGACCATCACCAAGAATGCACAGCAGAGGATGTACTTCCTGCTCCAGCTCAGGAGGTTCGACCTGCCCCAGGAGCTGCTGATACAGTTCTACAGAGGAATCATCGAGTCTGTTCTCTGCACCTCCATCACTGTCTGGTTTGGCTCAGCAACCAAACAGGACACGTAAAGACTTCAGTGGACAGTCAGGACTGCAGAAAAGGTCACTGGTGTGAGCCTGCCCTCCATGGAGGACCTGTACAC
>NW_018127914.1:1580132-1580240 GCF_001952655.1 Monopterus albus
AGGATTAGACAATAAACCCCAGTGCAATACCTGTGTATATATACATTGTACAGTATATACAGATGCATACAGGTCTCTTTCTTTAAGTACTCTATAAGAAATCACAAT
>NW_018127914.1:1580476-1592141 GCF_001952655.1 Monopterus albus
CCCCAGACTGGAAAAAATAAAACCAGGAAGCAGATCATTAGATGAACAGCAGATTTCTTTCAGTTACTTTTATACCACTAGGATACTGGCCGCCTATATAGACAGACATACTTGTGTGTGCACTCACGCAAACACACAAGATATCCCTTACAATTTTCTGCATAACAATTTTACTGTTATTGCATTGATTGCAGTTTATTTTATTTCCCCCTCTAGTTTTACTGCAAGAACTAGGTCATCCTCAATCTCACTCACCCTGCTTTTTCTCCCTTTTTCACTCTCACTCGCACACACACATTAGCCTCAAGCTAAAAACAAAATACACCTGGTGAGAGAGAGACACGCATGTGGTGAAGAGAGACAAAACAGGGAGAGAAAGGGAAGAAAAAATGAGGGAAGGGGGATGAGGGCTGCAGGGCAACTGAGGATGGAGAGAGGAGAGAGATACATAAGTCTCTAAGTGCATGTGTGTGTCTCTAACACACACACACACACACACACTAGAGACATGCTTCATAAAACCATACACACACACGATTCTTGTTCTTCTCACACACATTAGCCTGAAGCTCAACACAACTACACCTGGCAAGAGACGGAGAGAGGCGCAGAGAGAGCGATAGATGTGAACTTGCCCATGAATTGAGGTCATGCAGAGAGACAAAGGTAAAGACAATAGGAGGTAGGATGAGTTAAGAAGCACTGATGTTGTAAGCCGGGTAGGAAACAGCTTCACAGCATGTAGAGGACAGGAAAGGTAAGGAAGGTAAATGCAGTAAAGGCTGTTCAAGGGAAGGATTTGTAACAAAGCTTTAACCAGCTGCAAAAGAGGAAAACTACCACTGTGCAGCTATTTCAGTTGAAGAAATGCCTCAAAAGGCAAAGTAAGTCATGATCATGATAATGTAGTGTATGATGATGATAATGAGAAAGTGGAACACAGTTGTCATCACTGCTCCAATTGCAGAGCTTTCTATTGTTGGCCCTAGCAAGTATAAAGATGTCTTGAAAAACTACAACCATCAGGTTAAGCTCTCTGTATTTGCAGCACAGTGTGCCTTTGCCATTAAGGAGGATGCAGCGATAGAAGAAAAGGTTAAAGCCTATAAGGCTTCTGGACAGCTGCTTCCCTTCAAAATGAAGTGATGTAGCATGATATTGTTAGTAGAGACGGCGTTGTGTTCAGGGTTTGAAAGAGTTAGGTGATTTCATATTTGTACTGTTTACAGACATGTTTCTTTGTGTATAAATATCTTTTGTGTTATTTTGAGAGATACCAGATATTTTATTTATTTGTTGAAGTATGACAAGGATCTCATTTATTTTTTCATTATTTGGCACTTTAATAACTGTTCTTGACTGTAATGAGCCATGTTTGATTTTATGTATTTTTTTATATTGTAATTGTATTACAGCTCAAAAGAGCTTGAGGCACTTTTGGGTTTTCTTACATATTAATTAATGCTTAATAAACCATAAACAGTCTTCACTTTAGAAGGGATCACAAAAAACAGTAACTAACAATTAACAACTCCCTGACATATTCATGCCTTGCAGTATTAATAAATCATCTATTCATTTTTATTTCATTTTATTAAGTATGAATAAACAGCGAATAATGACCTTATGCATGACCTTAGTCAGCAGGAGTAAATCGTTAGTGAATGTGTTATTAAGTATGAGTCATGCTTAATTCATGCTTTTCTCATCATTAATCAAGTACTTATTCATGGTTAACTAAGGATGAATAAGGTGTAGTTATTATAAAGTGTTACCAGACAGTGTTCCGAAGCATAGTGGAAAACGAAGCCTGCAAACAGCCGAAGATAAAAACTGCCCTTGCATATCCAAAAATATTGTGTGAGCTGCTGCATTGACAGGAGTGGGATCAAACTTATGCACAAGAACGCTGGAGGTGTAAGAGAGCAGAGTGTCAACAAATTAACAATCTATGCTCAAATGCAGTATGAAGGGATGTCGGTGAACTGTGAAATAATTTGCATCTTGTGTAACAAAACTTAAAATGCAGACTTCAATAACAACTGCTTCACTGCCATGCAAATGTGGGGTTGTGCATGTGAGGCCCCAGGAGCATGCTGTGCTATCAACATGTCTGCTCCCTCCTTCCATTCTCCTCCACTGACATTCAGTTTTGCTTCTTTCCTTTCTACCATTTGCACACACAGTCTCTCTCAGACATTTGACATGAAACCACTTTAAGCATTTCCAACTAAATTCCAACTTTTGATGAACAGAGCTGAGCTGGTGTTATCAGTCCTTTGCCTTGTAGCTACTGGGCTGATTTCCTGTGTGGAACTCGAATGGAATTCAGAGGAGGATTCTAGCAGGAGGCATGTTGTATGATCTGGCTTCTCTCTTCAGTCCTCTCTAGCAACATGTGAACAACACGGTGACTTTTCCCCCCTGAAGATTCTTGTTTAAATGAGTAAATCAAAGCACTTTGTCTCACTTCTTAATTTTCTTCCTCTGTCTTGTGAGCACACGGCATTCTCCCTTTCTCATCTCTTCCTCTTCTCTTTCTCCTGGGTATACTGCACTGGGCTCTGTCTTTCTCTCTGTATTCCTCTCCTGAGTGCATCCAGCTTGATGCGCTCATCCCCACATTTCTCTTTGTCAATTTTCATAAGCATACTTGCTCTTTTCTTTCCTCAAATGTATTTACTGTGCCAAGGTTTACCTCGTGTTGTTATAAATACTAGTTATGACATTAATTTCTGGCCTCTCATTCCTCTCTCACATCTATACATACAGTATATTATTGTAAATGACGGTTAAGAGTGCGTTCTGGTGTAACACTCCTATGCGAAAGCACTCCTCTTTTGCATTTTATTTCCTATTTTATCCACATTCAATATATTAAAGTCAATTTTAAACAAAACTACAGAAACATTTACTGAATTTTAGTTTTGTTTACTCTGTTTTTATTTCAAGGCACAGACTTGCTAGTGAGTACTTGTATGTGAATGTTTGCACTGTATGTGTGTGTACGCCTGAGAGAATGTGTGTACATATCACAGCAAATGGGTTGAGCAAAAATGAAAAACTGCATAACTCCATGAGGTCAGCAAGACTGATTTAGACTCAAACTATCTTTCTTTCTCTCCATCACTCACACACACATGCATACACATACACACACATGCACAGCCACACAAATAATGAGAGAGGGAGCAGCTTTTTACCTTGAAGACAGAAGGGGTGGTAGAAAGAGAGAAAGGGAGAGAGAGAGAACTGGCAAGGGACCAGAAACAGACAGAGAGATTGTGGGAGACAGAACTAAATGAATATTTCTCTTCCATCTCTTTCCACTTTCATCTCAACTGCAGTTTTCTGAGACTGAAAGAGAAACACACACACAAACACTAGGGCACTTTAATACACTAACACAAAAAGATCCACATGTCAAATGCTTACTCTTCTTAGTGCACTGAAGAAATATGAAATATATTATGTAATCTTTAATAAGTCTTACTTTAATATGGAATTATATAGCAAGCAGAAAATTCTTCCACAGATCAAATGAACTGAAACAAAAAAGGAATAATCCAGAAACAATTATAATGAGTTGATTGATTCCTAAAAAACTGCAAAAAAAGTGAGTTGAAATGAAACTGAAGAATCACACGCTTACAAAAAAAAGCTTATTTGATATTTGCCTCTCTGGCATAAAGAATTTCATTACAATGACATGAGAAAATAGCTGTAAACAGTTGCAAACATGCCTCTGAAAATGGAAAACAGCTTATCAAATAGGAAAGTGAGAAATGCGAAGTGTGGCTTATTGATTCAGCAATCTGATGATACAGAAGAAAACATGATAACTGCAAAATGTGTAACAGCTATGTTGGCCTGCAACACAAAGCACACTACTGTCACAATAACATTTTGAATATTGTCACATTGCACATTTTTCTTGCTTGAAAATTGAAACCAAAAGTATGGTTATGTCTAGGTACAGAAACTAGATGGTTAAAGTTAGGAGAAGGCCCTGGGGTCAGTTAAAACCATTGAAAAATATACGATGGACACGGCATCACCACTTCCGTCCACTATGCTAAAATGAAGCCAAAATATTGTGAATATGGCGGCTGCCTTCTCGCTTTTTTTGCAACCACTCCATTTGCAAAGTTCCAAACCGTGGGCCTTCTACATTATACTGTGTTCTTGTTGTATTTTTATTGTGCTTCCTTCACCTGCTGCTTCAAAGCACCTTAGATTGGTATTATTGCTCATCTATTTTATATTTCACTTGTGTGTGGCATTCATGTGGACAGCAAAATAAGAATTTTATTGTACAAGGAAACATGTTTCGTAACTGTGTATATGACAAATAAGCACTTTGGCCTTCAATGGACAGTACATGTTATTTTTCAGATCCACAGTCGGTGGCAGTGATGCACCGTTTTCTTGTTTGACACCTGCCATGAGGGAGGACACTTGGCTACAATACAACAAACTTTGCAATGTCACACTTTTACAGCCACTACTACGTATGTTTTACGCTGTGGACTAACACACCTGTTATACATTTTGCTGTGAGACTGGGCTGTAACTTAAGAGGTCACCCTATTTCTGTATGAAGAAAATTCATTTTGTCAGAATTTGAGCAATCTGGCGGCACCTTTTTCTCCTGCTCATTTTCACAGCAACAGCCTTGTATAAAAGTTTTATAAAAGTGCTGATTCAGTTTCATGACCCTAGAGGACCCATGAAACAGAAAATCACACAAACATAAAAATAAAAAATGAAATCATACTTACACATCGAAACTACAACCAGCCAAGCACACACATTAGATGAAAGGAAACAACTCATCAGGTCAGCACATCTCTGCCCCTCAGGAATGATGTTAGCTCAGTGTGTGGGTATGCACATCACACCTTAAACTAGGCTAGCTGATACCCCAGGGTCTAACACTGACACACACACATGCAGCATGCATACAAACACCTTCAGGGAAATGTTTCCTTCCTGTGTCCGAGCTGTAGAGTTGAAGCTTATCTTGGGATTCACCCCTACCTCCACAAACCCACACACACTCCATATCTTATATAATTTTATAGGACTTCCACATATTGTTTTGTTTTGTTTTCCACAAGTTTAAAGCAAATATGAATATCTTTAAAATATAATCCACATTACAATGGAAAGCATCCCTCATTGTGCATGAGACATACCAACTCTTGTAATTATCTATCACATACAGTATGTCTAATCTTTGCCCCACAATCCCAGCCTTTCAAACCAGCTAAACCACATGCTGTGCATTATAAGAGTTTGCTATTGTGTCTTAACAGTGTAAATACATCCCACGCTGATTCCAAACTTCATACAGTACAGGGTGCTGAAACAGCACTAAAACCATTAAAGCAGTTTGAAATCTGGCATGAAAAGATGACTGATCAGCTCACTGATTGGAGTATCATCAAGGCATTTTTCTTCAAGCCACCACCTTTTCCAAATTAAATCTGGCACAGCAGTGTCATCGCTTTGCTATCTACTGTGGCTGCTTTTGGCAGACTCCTAGCAAAACTGCAGCATACAATCATGCTGGTAAGATTATAGCCATAAACATGTGCTGAGGTTGCCATTAAGGCTAATTTTGCTAGTAATTTCAGAGTCATGCTGGACATCGCACAGCATGGTTATCATTCTTTCACAGCTTGATTGTCATCATAGCCATTAAAAGACTAATACAGTTTACTATGCATTGTTAGTCACCACAGTAACAAAGTCAGGACTAGCTAGGTGTATTTTTACTCACTATTTCATCTATAAATAAAACACAGTTTTACATAGAAGGTAAGAAGGATCTCTGCATCAGATAACAGGGGTCATTAACAGTGCAGCATCACTTTAGAAACAGTCAACACCTTGTTCAAGGGCATTTTGACAAGAATCATTAGCATCGTAGTTGTAATCCCAGCCACCCTCCAGTTAACAGCTGGAGTATATCCTTCAGTCAATAGTGGATTGAAGCAGACACCTTTATGTCTGCCCAACTCTTGCTCTATGAAAAACATACCACAGTATAATAGTATACAATATAATATAATGTGAATAACATTTCTTTCCCAAGTAAAAATCTTGAGTAACTTCTGCAATAAGTAATGCAATCTAAAAGCAGCTGCAGAGATTTAAAGATATTGTGGACCGATGATGTAAGGAGGCAGCAACAAACCAGCAGAAGAGAGAGTCGTGACCAAGAGTAATACACACACATACACATAGAAAGTACACAAAAACAAACACACCCATGCAAATACACAGCCAGGTAGCCTCAGCAGAGGTAAACACATCTACACTAATACGTACTGTCACATGTACACAGATAAAGAGACAGATGCTCTATCAACACAAAATGCAAAATATTTTACTAGACTTTCAGGAGAGGAACACAGATAGGGTGGTGTGAAAAGGGAGGGAAAAGCAAATGAGAAGTGGAGTGTGGCAGATTGGTTACGAGAGCCAGCATAATGAAAAGGTTTCATTACCAATGCTGCCAAAGTCTCCTTGAGCAGTTGCACCAAATAGCATTTTTTGTGTTGTATTTTTCAACCTAATATAATCACAAGGATCCTTTCTAGTTGAATTTCCATATGACAGCTGGAATGGTAACTGGAATGGTGAATATGGGTCTTGTCTGCATGGTTTTTAGACACTAATTCTAAGTAATAAACTAGCATTCCTTTATATTAAAAAGAGTAAGTTGAAGTGCCTTGGGCATCTGAATAGCATGACTGCTGGATGTCCTGTCCCTGTTAGGGCAGAGACATGAAAACATTAGCAGTGATGTAGACCGACTGTTGTGTCACTTCACGTGATCTTGGATCAAAAACGTAGCACTTGAACACACTGCACAGACTACAGCCAACGGCCAACTAGTACATACATTCTGCGCCTTTGTGAGAAAAATAACTCTCCCTACCAGCAGGTGGCGGTATGTGTATTCATCATTCGGAAATGGAAGGAAGAAGAGCTAGACTGGGGATATACAATCCGTAAACAAAGCAGCTCTTGTTCAAAACAGCTGCTTCTAACTGAGAATATGTCTGATAAGAATTTGCAAATGGCACTGGTGTCCTCTGCCATTGGTCTTTTGTTTGCACTAAATGGGCAAAATTATGGATACTACAGTGACAGGCTGAAGGGGCTTGCCCAAACCATTTTCTTCTTGTGCACTGATTTGCTTAGCTGACTAGCCAATCAGAGTAGTTTCTCTCTCGCTGACGAAGTCTGCCGCCAATTCAAGATGCCGTATTGCCCGAAAAGCCACCAACTAGGTCCAACTAGTGCCAATGGTGGGGGACAGACAATTAAGATAAGGGCAACAGATGTTGCTGTTGCTGACCCTCAGTTTGGTGTGTCACCGGCCTTAGAATTCAAGCATTGGTGCAATCTACAAAAACTATGACAGACTTTAACCCAACCAGTAAAGGGTAATGTGAAAACCCACAGTTCTCTTTAGAAAGGTGAAAAACATTTCCACATGGCACAAGATACTGTATACTTCAGTAGTTTGAGTAGAGATAGAAAACAGCAACCAAAACAATGCTTTACCTATATATGTATATATATACACACACACACATTATATATATATATATAAATAAGGGCTAGATGAGAGTGTATGTGTGGTTGTTTGTCTACATTTCGGCCCTGTGACAGACTGGAGTCCTGTCCAGGGTGTACCTCGCCTCTCACCCGATGTCAACTTGGATTGGCTCCAGCCACCCCACCCCACCCCCCTGTAGCCCTGTTCGGGACTAAGTGTTATAGATGATGGATGGATGGGCTAGACGAATGGAGAATGGAGCACTGAGTATACTGTAGGTAACACTACTACGCTTCATTAGTTTATATTGCACAAAAATCCATTATTTAAGTCAAACTAGCAGACTGCTAAATTCACTTAAGAGTCCTTAGTTCCTTTCCACCCATAAAGAAAAGCCTGTAGCTGCAGAGCTGAACAGCATAATCCAACAATAATGAAGACTCCTAATTAGCTTTGTGTGCATGCGTGTTGATGTGAGCTCGTCAAGAGGCGGGTGGTATGATTCCAGTTGTCAAAGGGTAAGTGAGTGTGAATCAACCCTGCTGACACCAAATATGCTCACACAGAAAGGCATTCATACATACACACACTTACCAAAGCCCAAGTTAAGCCGTATGTCCCAGTCATTGCACTAGTCATAGTTCTCAGTGACATGAGCCACAGTGAGTGTGGGAGAGCAGTGTGAGCTCGTGTGTGTGAGAAAACATGAGAGCAGGAATATGTGTGAGAACATTTTGCTTAGTCATCCTGCCCATTTAATTTACTCCATCTCTTCAGGAAAACAGCTGCTCTAACATCATAACCTTGAGTTAACTTTATTGGATCACAGGTCCATTTAGAGATGCACGAATGGCTGATGAAATGTGACAGATGAATGAACTTCTTGTGTTAAACTTCAACACAGTCTGTGGGATAATCAGTAACCGAGGTAGGTGGACTTGCAGACTCACTGGTGTGCCCACACAAATGTAAACAAATACAACTTGGCACCATATATTGTATTGACAATGGTCTATGGGTATGATAATGGGTGCTTCGTCACTACTGTTCTACCCACAAGTTACACAACAATTCATATCATGCAAGGTAAGAACTGATATAAGTTATGTTTGCATGGGTGGATAATCTGCACTAATAGCACACAAACTGTTTTTAAAGGCTCAGATGATTGGTCTAAAATTACTGAAATAAAGAAACCTGATATTCTCCAGTTTTCTCCATTACAGCGATATTGGATTGTATGTGTGAAAAAGGCTGAAAATTAAGTTGGCTCCTTTTGTTTTCCATGGTTTTACATGATTATCTGACTTCACTGCTGTGAAATTCCTCAATACTAAGATCCAGAAGTGATACCAGCATCCCTATCAGTCTCCCTGTATCCATTGACAACAAGCCTTGGTGAACATATGGTACTGCCTGTTGTTTACTCAGTGCCCTACATGGTCTGTTTAGTAAAGCAATCTGAACAGACCAAATGGGACATCCTTAAAGCCCCACACTCTTACTAACAAGGCTGAGAAGAGTCTGTTATACACCTTTCCATTGACACATCACAACAAAATACAGACATTCACCCATAGTTGCTGTTATATAAGCAGTTTAAAAATGTACACACTTGACAAAAGAGGACACTGAGTCAACATTCAAGCTTGCTTCTTTTCATAGTCAGGGACGATAACTGCACTGTCGGAATTGTGGCGGTGATCACACTTACAAGCAGCTGATTGTTGCACTGCAGGCTTGATTTGATCCAGCAATTTTTCCCTGACCGACAAAATCATCACAGTAGTCAACATAATTTGAGTCAAGAGCTTCAGAAAATGATGTATTCCGCACTTGAAAGATGGAAAAGCAGTAGCATGAAATTTTTAGAACCTGTCATCTGCAAACTGAGGTCTACTGAAATCAAGCTGCCTAACAGCATACTGACTTAAAAACTGTTTGAAGTAAAATATTTAAAGAAGCATTGTGTTAATTCATACTGCACCTGCACAGAAGTGTCCCAGTTTAACCCAAAACAATACAGCACAATAAATGACCAAAAATGACCTAAGCAAGAGCAACTTAGGATGATCCTTACATCACTGGCACCACTAATGTCTTGTTGGTAAATACTGCATATACATGTACATACTACTACATTTGAGCTTGATATCATAGTTTGCTTTAACAGTATCAGGTTTTCTGAAATATACTGCTATACTGAAGGGCAAAAGAACAAAGTTAACACAAGTGGCCAGAGTTAACATCATGTCCTTAAGAGGATTCCTCTTTATCTGAAAGCTTTTTTGTCAATACTGTATGACCATTTTGAAATGTAAATGTCAGCACTTAAGCTGATATACTTTGCTCTTTGGGGTGTAACGGACCATTAAAATACATTGCTTCAGGCCATTCTGATAAATCTTTAGTGCTCAGCACATTTGTGTAAAGCAACAGGACTTAGTTCTACTCAAAGAACAATGCCTTCAATAGTCTTAAAATTATGTAGACATAAAACTGCCATGCTTGAGCTCAAATGAATTTAAAAACAAAGATTTATGGATTCTAGTTTGAAACATTACTAGAGAAAACAACAAATATATAAAAATGTAATAGGATTTTTCAATGGAGTAAACTGGGATAAAGAGATGAAAGATCAAGAGATGGGGATGACAAAAGAAGAGAGAGAAAGAGAATGAGGGCAGAAAGAGTGAAAGGGAGAGATGGACAGAGATGGGAAGACAAAAATAGAGATAGAAAGGGGGAGACAGAACAAAAGAAATACAGTAGATAGAATAAAACAGCAAAATGGAAAACAAAAAGCAAGGGAGACAAAGAAACAGAGAGACGGGGAGAGAGAGAATCAGAAAGGGCCTTATCAGTATATTGCAGGAGGCATAAGATGTAACTGGGGAGTCTGTGTGGGTGTGTGTGTGTTTGCGTTATTGAAGTGACTTTGGTCAAGTTTAAAACTGCAAAGTCCAGTCAACAGATGGACAGAGACAAAAACAGAAACATCAACTGCGTATTTATGCCTCTGGTTGATTAGAAAACCCATGACTGTAAATCTTATAGCAGGTATATTTATGAACATTGTTGAAATATTTAACAAAGCCACTGGACATGTTTGAAATGAAAACAGACATTCATTTTACTCAAGGGGTTAGAAACCTGACAAAGTCAGAGGGTACAGAGCTACAAAATCAATGTAGGGAGGTCTCACAAGACTTTCCTGTTGTTTCATGTGTCCGATGAGACAATCGATTGAAAGACGGTCCAATCAGTTACAGTGTAAACAAAGCCAGAGGCAGGATGACAGTGTTTTAATAGGGGGTGTCTTGTAGCACTTATATACGAGGCTTTTCTTTTTTCTCAGTATAGTGACCGTGCCATGTCTTATATTCTAACATGGATGATCATCCATCAACTGTTGAAGACAGGGTTGATAGTTTATTCTAAATTGAGTTGTAGTGTCCTATAATTGAAAAGTTAAAATCTTTCACCTTTTATGATCTTATGGAGACAACACTATTTTAAGTGCCAAACTGATGTAATATTGTGTATTGCCTCAATTATTTTTAATGCCAGAAAGGGAACCACTGATTAACTGATAAAATAAAAAAGATAAATTCATAGTAATTATGTATTAACTAATGCACAACAAGTCCATCCATCCATCTTCATCTGCTTTATCTGAGACCGGGTCGCTGGAGTAGTAGCCTGAGCAGAGCCTCCCAGACTTCCCTCCAATGTGTCCTGGGTCTGCCCCGAGGTCTTCTCCTGGAGGGACATTCCCAGAATAGCTCCCCAGGGAGGCGTCCAGGGGGCATCCTAAACAGGTGTCCGAGCCACCTCAACTGGTTCCGCTCAACATGGAGGAGCAGCGGCTCCACTCTGAGCTCCTCACGGGTGACTGAGCTCCGCACCCTATCCCTAAGGGTGCGTCCAGCCACTCTCTGGAGGAAAACTCATTTCTGCCGCTTATATCTGCGATTTCATTCTTTCGGTCACGATCCAAAGTTCATGGCTAGAAATTCTGGCCATAAAACTAATGAACAGAATCAGTGACAAACTTGGTGGAGGAACTTGGTGGAGTCCAACATGCAC
>NW_018127914.1:1592221-1603865 GCF_001952655.1 Monopterus albus
AGTTCAGGGCCATAGGTGAGTGTAAGAACATAGATCAACCGGTAAATTGAGAGCTTGCTGCGGATGCTGCACTGATCTGTCTGTCAACCTACCTCTCCATTTTTCCCTCACTCGTGAACAAGACCCCAAGATACTTAAACTCCTCCACTTGAGGGAGCAACTCACCCCCAACCCAAAGAGATCAATCCAGTTTTTTCTGAGAACCATGGCTTCGAATTTGGAGGTGCTAATTCTCATGCCCGCTGCTTCACATTCAGCTGCAAACTCCCTCCAGTGCACGCTGTAGGTCTTGAACTGATGAAGCCAACAGAACCACATCATCCGCAAAGAGCAGAGACGAGATTCTGCAGCCACCAAAACAGGCACCCTCCGTTACCTGGCTGTGCCTAGAAATTCTGTCCATAAAATGAATGAACAGAATCGGTGACAACGGGCAGCCCTGCCGGAGTCCAACATGCACTGAAAACAGGTCTGACTTACTGCCAGAAATGCAAACCAAGCTCCTACTCCAGTCATACAGGGAACGGACAGCCCGTAACAACGAGCCCCGCACCCCATAGTCCCGAAGTACCTCCCACAGGATGCCACGAGGGACACGGTCGAATGCCTTCTCCAGATCCACAAAACACATGTAGACTGGTTGGGCAAACTCCCATGAACCCTCCAACACCCTAGTGAGGGTATAGAGCTGGGGCGAAAACCACATTGTTCCTCCTAAATCCAAAGTTTGACTTTTATTTGTGTCTTCCCTCGTATACAACTCATTGGGACATATAAGTTAATTATCTTAATATTCTGCATGTGCATGTCTTTCTGAAATTATTTTGATTGATAGGAAGTTTTGAACAGTCCGTGGATACCACTGACTGGCATTACAAACAAGACCACAGGGAATTATCAGTGAGGCTTCCAAAGCATAGTTTTAACATTGTTAATAAACTCACTCAAAAGACCTTCCTATATTTGGCCTCCTAGTGTGGTGTCATGAACCTTGAATGTGCTGAAATATCAGGTCAGCATTAATTGACAAAATGATAATGGACAAAATATGAAGGCAAAGAGAGTGAAAACACAAGTAACTCTCTCTTTCTTTGTTTCAGTGTTCTGACTCACCAAAGATAAACAGTCAGCCTACGTTATCTGCTGTTTGGTGTTTATATCTCTTCACCAACTTCACAATTGTCGCACAAATATAACCCTCTGTCTCTCTGATTTAACAACACACACCTCTTTGTCTCTCTCCCTCTCCTCTTCTGTCTCTCTTTTAAATGTGGGTCTGTACGTCTGTCTCACCGAGCTGGTGGAGGGTGTGTATCCCTGTGCCCGTCTCTGTGCGTGTGCTTCAATTAAAGTGTGTACGTTTCAGTCAGGCTGGCTGTTTGTGTATCTGTCTCTGTTAAAGAAGTGGAGCGAAAACAAACACTTCGAATCCCCGAGTCTAGGTTCAGTGTTTGTATGTGCGCGCATGTGGGTCTGTGTCTGCCAAGACAATTTGCACTGATGTCGTTGTCAGATTGCAGAAAGAACATTAGAGCTTTTTAAACGTCAGCTGTCTCCTGCAGTATACACACACTCAAACACAGGGTGTGTGTTAACAGCAATGTGGTGTCACGCATTTAGAAAACGCCGCTTGCGCCTCAGTTGAATGTAATGTAGTCCCCCAAATGACTGTGTGTGTGTCTTCAGGTGTTCATTTAACTCACCTACCCTAGACGCCAACAGAGAACATGATTCAGTGCCAACAGTGTAGATAGTATATAAAACAGTTTGACACACATCTACTGTACATGTTCATTAAAAACTATGGATTTATATTGTGAACAAATCCATCAATACACAGTTTGATACTGAAAGGATATATGCCAACAAGGCTTTATTGGCATCTGCAATTATTCTATTTCTAAATTAATTATGTAAATGTATGCTAATTTGGAGTAATTAATGAGTAGCATAAATGTTTTAGGGAAAAGTAGAAATTCTGTAAACATTTCATGTCAAAGTACTCTTTCAACCTGACACAGACTTTGAACCTGCAAAAAGACAGCAGACCCTTTGACTCTGAGTCTAAAAATTGGGAAAAAATAAAAATAATAATTTTTTGATGAAATGTGTTTTATCCTCCCTAAACTAATCTAGTTGTTGGTTTTGTTAATGTGCTTCTTTTTCTTTTTTTTGGGGACCATATCCATTAAAATGTAGTACACAGCCATTTACCAAGTGGAAAGTAACACTCCCCGCTGCTTATAGTGAGTGACAGAGTGAAATTCTGTTCAGCTTTAATGTTTTTATTGGAGTTTCTTAAATAGCCAATTTAGTGACTTTCAATTCCTCTGCACAGTATTAATCAAGATGGTTACTGTATGAAGGATGAGGGTCACCCCCCCCACCCCAAAATAAATGAATACATAAATAAATAACATGGCCGCACCCACATTTGAAAACATGTTCCCACAGTCGTGAACTAAATAGTGAATGAGAACAGAAATAAAAATCTAAACTTGATCATAACTGAATATGAATATGCTATAAAACTGTGGCGATAACGGTTCAGATCCCATTGAACAGCTGCACTGTCCAATCACTGACTCCTAGTAAAGAGGTGTGTCTGTCTGAAGAAAGACTTCAGTGAAGGGTATCTGTTGTCGCTAAAGCCTCCTCCAGGCGACCGCCTGACTTTTCAGTCCTTCCTCCTCAGAACAGCATTATGGGAATTGACATTTTCTGGGTCAGCCAAGGAGCGAGGAGATGTGAAATAAGGTAATGAGAAGTACCCTGTGCATTGCTCAATCAGCTCTTCATCCCGCGACTCAACCAGTCAGCCAGTAAATGAACAAGTTCCTGAATCCATTCTTCTTTCCTGCCTCTCCTTCACACCTGTGCTGGCTAAAGCCCTTCTCTCCTCCGGCCGTTAAGAGACATCCAGCTAATTGCTGCGATAAAAGGCTTAGCAAAGGGATCACTATATATTAGCAGTGCTTTGTGTATAGATACTAGCACGGGTCCTCGGGTTCTCTTACAGCTGTCAGAAAGCCAGTGAATGGGAGGACTACAGCTGTAAAGTGCAGGATCATATTTTAACTGCAGCTCTGCACAGATAATAAGCAGGTGCACATCTCATCAGCAGTTCTGTGTTCTTCTAGGAGGAGTTTATTTTTTCCAACTAAAACTTTAAGAAAGCAACAGTACCCAGTATATTAATCCAGTATATTTATAATACCTTTGTCTGAAAGGTCTTAGTTTTTAGGTAGGAGATGCATTATAACCAAATTTTAAGCCGGGCCAAGAACAACAAACAATCAAATGAATGTCAATATGGCAAGATGAAAACCCTCTTTCTCCAAAGTGTTTGATTTTCTGTAACTAAGATCAGTGATTTTAGGTACCTGTTAGTGGAGACTAGTGACTGAAAAGTTTTTGGAGGACTATGCTTTTTAAATTGAAGTACCAGGGGTCTGTAAATTGTTGTGTACAGGATTAAGACCATAAGATAATGTTGTCTACTGACATGAGCATCCTTAGATGTGAACGCTGTGCAACAATGAGACATGTTATTGTGAGTTTTGACTGTTGCTTGATGAAAAAACTCACTCTTGCTACTGCTTTCTCCACCAACATGTATAGAATAGACTACATTCAGGGTTATTGTCTGGGGACTGTTGAAAGATACAGTATTCTGTGTAGGCAATCACTAAGTGAAGTCGAAGTAGGTGAGGACAGTGAAGGCAAAGAAAATACGCCATGGAAGTAAATCACAACATTTCATCACAAACAAACTCTTGAAAAGCTCTGGCATTCACAAAGAGAAGAGACTGTGGTGATGATGTCACCCTGAGGCAAATCCTGGAGCTGCTCCGCAGTCAGCAAATAATTGATCAACTCCTCAAATTCTATTAGCAGCAGATTTTACTGGCATGTGTGTGTATGTTCAGAGTCACAGCAGTAAGACATACTGTGCATTCAAATAAATCTCAAAATCACTGTGAGCCCACTGTGACTGTCCCTAAAGTTTATGATCAAGTGTAACCATTGCCTTGATCGATTAAAGTCTTAAAGATACTTCAAGGCAGCAAGTGGTTGCTGCCACAGCTGCTTTCACTATTCCCAGCAGCAGAAAAAGTTTTTCAACTTTAGGCAGTAGCTCGTCATGTGACCATGACAACCACAAAAACCACACTGAGAGATTAACTGGAAACCATCTTGGGGTGACAACAGTTTCAAAGTTTGCGAATGGAATTTGTTGACTTTTTG
The DNA here is from genome assembly GCF_001952655.1 of Monopterus albus. Taxonomy (NCBI): domain Eukaryota; kingdom Metazoa; phylum Chordata; class Actinopteri; order Synbranchiformes; family Synbranchidae; genus Monopterus; species Monopterus albus. The sequence goes on from NW_018127914.1 coordinate 1,596,470, forward strand.
TCTTTGGAAGTTGGAAGAAGTTGATGAAGACTTGAGACACGAGAGCTGCCAAGTTCAGGCAATTTCTGTAACGAGCTCGGGTGAACATTGCACAGCATTACAGCATCACAATAAGGTACAACTGCCACAAAGAATCGGTTGTGTTTGCCTTGTACTTATAGTGGCAAGAGAAATTCCAAGCATCCATGCCCCAACTTGAGCCCATTCTAGTTACCTTTAATGGTTATTCTAAACTCATATAGCAGCTTATACAGAGGTTCAGGAGAAAATCTATAAGAAGGGTTATGTTTAAAAAACACATACCCTTTGTTTTAAACAAGTGTCACAGATGACTTAACTATTCTTAGCATATGACCAAGACATATGACCACCTGTTGCATGGAGTACATATAGATGTTTCAATCCAAAACTCTTTAGATTCAATAAAATTACCAACTTTGTACCTTGTTACAATGCTGTGCAATGTTCACCCGAGCTCATTAAGTAAATTGCCTGAACTGGGAACTTGTGTTCTGAGTCTTCTTCAACTTCTTCCAACTTCCAAATACAAATGTCAACAAATTTGTTTCAGTTTGATTATCCAGTCTGGGCCAATACACAAAGCTTATCATTAGCAAAAGGTGTTATATTAACAGTTTTATTTCACTAACAATGTAAGCCATTTTAAGATACATGCAGTATTGTGCAATGTGATAAAGTTAGAGTATGTTGATAGTGTGCAGAATAGGTTTAATATACTTTTATCACCTTAAGACCAGTTCCAATGATGTATTTACAGCAAACTATCTCTTACAGTAAATATCTCAACACCATTTACTGTAACCATATCAAATCTTTAATCTTATGTTGAATCCATAGCCGTCTTTCTTCTGCACACTCTCCATAAAGATATTTTGTACTTTATAATTTCTAACAGCTCAAACATAAAATCATATCAGTGTTAAACTCCAACTTGACATTGTGTTGGATATTGTATCTTGAAGGAACATAAGAGCAAACAAATAAGTTTTTGATTAGGATACTGAAGCTGCATTACAAGCTTTCTAAATGGCTACACTCCTGCATTTAGATACAGTGTCTCAGGTTCCATCAGTCACTAATGAATGTGAGGTATTGTAAACTGTTGCTTATTTTTTGTGCTTGAACCATTTGAATTCAGCAGTTTTTGCAACTCTCTTGTGACAGTTTACAGCCCATTTGCATAATAATGTAGAGCTGTGTTTTTAGCTTTTCATTTACTTCACCTCGTTACAGTACTGTGAAAAGTGTGTGTGCATGTGGGTGCTGTGTGTGTGTGTGTGTGTGTGTGTGTGTGTGTGTGTGTGTGAGAGAGAACTTGGGTAAAGGAACAATTAAACAGCTCAGAGCCTGGAAGAGGGGAAAAAAAAAGCACAAGCACTGTTCTAGGTGAGAAATCACAGGAGCAGACACACACAAGCGCATACACATGACAACAGAATGGGAAGTAATGGAGTGAGGAGAGGAACGCTGCTGTCTGACATGAAAATCAACACAGCGTGACATGACCATTATACACACACACACACACACACCCATACACAAATGAATAGCCACCTGCTTAGACCCCTGGTAAATTATTAGAAAAAAAACACATGGACAACAAACATATGGATGCATGCAGCATCCTCGCATACATGTTATCATAATGATGATAAGGTACTACCTTTAAAGCACAACAACAGTGTACATGCAAACAGTTAATGTGCTTTCAATACATATGTAACCATTTGTATGCAAGTTTCAGCCTTTTTACAGGTACACACACACACACACACGTAGGAGTGCATGTCTGTGCTTATTTTGGAGAAAAATATCCTTTATTTTCATATATGGCTGTCAGATGTATATATATATATATGAACATCATCACAAAAAGAAGTGAATGTCTTTTTTTATGCCAGGTAATCCTAGGGATAGTGTCTGTGATCTACATGACCTTTTAAGGCAGAGTTTAAGAATCTTCTGAATACAGCCAGTGAGTCCCAGTGAGATAGATAAACATGATAGAAAATGTTCATCTCCAGGATGCAAACACGCACACGCACGCAGTGAAGGCAACCTATGTGGTTCTACATGACCAAAACAATGTGGCAGCAGTGACATTTAGTCAGGGGAGAAACAAACAACAACCCTTCCTGTCTCTGTCTCTCTCTCTCTCTCTCTCATCTGCATGTTCACATTGATTCCCTCTGCGTTTAGTTTCTCTCTCTTCTACTATATTTCCCTGCAGCACTACTACATTACTGTGTATATACTGATTAAGTTCCCAACAGAAATAACTATGGGATATTTTTGTTCTGATTTGAGATTTCAGTGTTTTCATCAGGTTTCAGTTCTACACACACTTGTACACAACAGCTGCACTTAACTAGGTTATTTACTATGATAAAAATACTCATCGGGCTTCATTATGGTAGAGTCATTAAAAGTCTAATTTTCAGTTAGTCTTACAAATCTACATGTACACTGAGCAAAGAGCAAACTCTGGGTAGCTGCATGAGCAAACCACCACTGAAACAGCGTTTTCCATATGAATCGTGATTATGATTCATATAAACAATATGATTTTAACACACCCTATCCAAGTTTAAGTCATGGAAAACATCAAATATTAGTCAAAAGCCAGCTAATGTATAAGTGAAGGGGAATGATGACTCATACACAAATCTTATTTTAGTAGCTTTGGCCCTGAAAAGGACTGCATTCACATACAGTAATGCTTTTAAGCCAAAAGCACTTTATGACATCCCTCTCATTCATTTACATACACACCAGTGATGGCACGACAACTGGGGTTTTGTGTCAGTTTCTGAAGGGCACATTAACAGGAGAATCCAAAGAATCACCACCAATAATGGACAACTGACAGTGTACCTTATGAGCCATAACAACCATCCCATTTGTGAGTAATAGAATTGGACTCACCAGGTTAAATGAGTTGAAATCTGGAAAGACAGCAAGATATCTTTGAAGGAATATCTTGTCATTTTGGGAAACAGGGGTACATTCTTGATTGCCAAGTGTTACTTTATGGCATTGAATGTTGATATTGTTCAAGGTGTCATATTGAAGTTAGAAATTCCAATATTATGAAAAGACTGGTGAGCGAATTGTGCTCAAACTCAAATTTCAAACTATTCCTATAAAAACATGAAAGAGAAAACAAAGGTGAATCTTAAAATACCCAAACTGTCCACATTAATCATCGATCACAGTTTACGGACTGACTTGCTGATTCAACTTTGATCCACTGTACTTGCTGTAGTTTTGCACATTACAATACACAGGTAACCCAGTGCCATGAGGGATTCAAAGCAATATTTCAGGTATGCTCACTGTTTTACGACAAAATAAAGTGTTTACAACTGGCCTCATCTTTTCACAGGTTGATTCATGTCCCAGCTTTGTTTTAATAATGAAAGTGCATTCCCAGTTCTCAGACATGCTAAAGAACTGGACCTATCATGCAGGGAAACCACAGCTGCCTTTTTAACTCCAGAGACTTAAAAAGGCAGTCTAAAGATTTCTATGGTTACAAGATTTTTAAGCACCACGATGCGTTTTTTTCATGGATTCAGTTACATGTTGCACATTGTTCTCTGTCTCTCAGTGACAGGTCTTTAAGTATGTTGATGTTGACAAAATATGACAATTTTGATGTTTCTCCTCATTGTTTGTCTCTTTTGGTCTCCTGACTCTCTTTCTCTCTCTCACACGCACACACACACACACACACACACACACACACTAGCTCTTTGGCTCTTTGGCAGCTACAGTAGGACAGTTAATAGTAATTATGAGGTTTCTTGTTAATTAGCAAAGAGCACCCAGCTGTTTCAGCCCCACAAGACAAAAGGCCTTCAAAACATGTGCACATAGACTGAAGAAGACACATACACATGCGCACACCTGGGAAAGTCTTGGTAAAATGTCAGGCCTGTTCAGATTGTAATTACAGGGAGATTTGCTGCCTCTCACAAAGCCGAGATAAACTACCTGACTGACACACAAACAAGTGCACACATACCCACATTGCACATACACATTCACGAGGCGCCGCTCACACAGGAACACATGCGCACTCAACTTTTACAGAAAATCAATACTCTCTTTGGCACAGGCACCATGCTGGGAGTGACATGGTAACAGTGCTACTCATCTTACGTTTCAGTTCTACATAATTGTAGGAAATTTTTGATTGCTACAATCTGAGGGTTTCTTTTTGAGTTTCATGAAAACATGCTTCTAGTTTCATATAACAAAACAAAAGACAAAATGAAGATGCACATTCAGTATAAGAACCGTTTTCTACTTAAATCCTGCAAAGACCAACATTATTCCTATATTTGAGGGAATGCCTTCACAATAAGAGCATGCTCCGTTTGCTTTTACACACTTGTTACTCTCATTACTTTTAGTTTATGTTCATGTTAACATTAAACATAAGAGTTAATCCCACTGGCCTGCTGTGTTCTGTATGTACACAATTATAAAGTTAAAAGTTTGTTTATGGTTTAAATAAAGGTGCATGCTGAACAAAGGAAACTTAGGTATTACATCCACTTAACTCTCTTAAGATCCCCAGTTCTCACCAATCATATCTAATTTATAATGTAAGGTTCTTCGAGAGCTTTCTAAGATGTATACAGCAGTGTCAGTTTGATCTTTGCAATTACAGATGGTATATAACAAACATGAACTGGTTTAAAAAAAATCCATATTCATGTTATGGTTTAGATTAAATCTTTCACCACTGCCCCCAAAAGCATTTTTGTATAAAATATGGTGAAGCAATCACTTTTAATACCAATCCTACTGGTGTCCTAAACTGCCTTTGATAAAGCAAAGTGTTGATGGTTAGATAAAAAACAAAATGAGACCCAGGAGACCAAAATAGGATTAAAACGGATGCAGGGTTGTCTGTTTTCTCCTGGGTAGCTCAGCAAATTCTTACAGTAACCTCATTTATACCTCAGATAAAAATCACAGCAGGGAGGATTTGAGGACCCTGGCTTTGGTAGGTTTTGTGGAGTGCCAGAAAACCCATAGAACCTGAACAAGAAACACCTTTTGAATGAATTGACCTTCATGACACACGTGGAGCCCAGTGCACCTTGTGGTCGAATGGACTTTAATTCTGTTGATTTCTGCTCTGTAAAGGAGCAATTCTGATCCAGTGACTCAAATCCTTTTATCTTTCAGTCCCTTTTATGCTTCTATCATGCAGTTTCTTTTGATCTCAGGAACTAATTTCAGCTCAACCTCTACCAGGCTTTTGGACACTGACTAGTACTCAGAATAGCCCTTTGCTTCCTTTGTTTGTTGGAGTATATATAGTAAATTACCTCTAGCAGATTGCAGTAGCAAAGTGAAAACATCACTTGGCAAAGCTGAGAGCTATCAAGAGACCATGTGGCATTAGGCTTTTCATGACTTGATGAGACATTTAAATGATATGATGGTGTTGTGATGTTTAAAGCTACTCTATCTAATTTCCTTTCTGCCACTAGGGTCTAGTGAGACTCCAAACAAACTGACAACATAAGCCTAACTGCTCTTTGCCCCCTCTCATCACACCCTGTTTCATAGTAATGATGCACATTACATATGCCTGGTTGTGACAAACTGTACAAAATACTGTTGTAAATTTGGCAACCCACAGAGCGCTCTGTGACTGCTAGTGTAACATGCAATGCTAATGTTATACAAAGCTCAAGTTGCTGCAAAATTTAAATCTTATTAATTTGGTACAAAGGTAAAATCATGAGTACTCTAGGTTGCTAAAGTTACAAAAACAAGCAATACACAGCAAACAGCCTTGTGTGTGTGTGTGTATATATAGTGGATTGTTTGGTTTCTTCTTGTTTTTTACTATTTAAATACATATTTTTTATGGAAGCTCATTGAGAGAGTCAGTAGAGCTGATTCAGTGTTCTACATGCTAACACATCCTGTAGTAAAAACACCACATATGAGCCAAATGTGAGTCCTTTGGCTTCTCTTGATGTTCTCTGACTCAGTCAAACTGCTGTTAATGCTAGCTTTTGCTCTTTCCTCGTCCTACTGTGCTAAGTGCTTAAAGAAACCAGCCTCTTTGGTCTGGCAGGCAGTTTCTGACTTTTGATGAGAGCTGCTCCATGGCTGGCTGTTTAAAGTAACTGCTCAGGTAGAAAAATGCTTCTTTTTAACCTGTGCTCGATGCCAATTTATAATCCATATTTTGACAAAACAGTCTACAGAAGCTGGAACAACAACAGAGGAGCTGTAGGCAGCAGTGTCATGGAGCCGGCTAGCAGAGCAGAGAGACACTACGTCCTGTCCCATTTTCATATGATTTATCAGACAATGTGTAAAACCTGAACTAATGCACATTTAACATCCTGTGCTACTGCTTTTACTCTGTGTCCCCCCAGTACTTCTTCATTCCTATATTCCAAATCAAATGCATCAAGAGTATTTGCATTTTTTTATCATGATAGTACCGCAAAATATAACACTGTAAATGAATGCACTTAATTGTAGATATAACTTTTCCTGGACCGTTTTCTTCTATGATTATGTATACATATTTTAGTTACCGTATATAATTTTGAATTGTTATAATATTGATACATGAAACTACCTTCCTAGGAAAATTGGATGGAGGGGAACAGCATCTCAACCAAAGATATGATTTTCTGTCAGTAACAAAAGGGAAATTAGATTGTTTTCCATGTCTTTCAAGCCAAAGAACCACTTACCTACAGCCTTGTTTTTCATAAAAAACCCACACAAAATCTACAGGAACACTGGCACCAAAGGCAACAGAAACAACATAAAGTGTATCACAGGAAGCTTGCCAAAGAATTCAAGGCATCTTTTATCTAAACAATTACTTACTGTATATGGTTTGCTGTGCCTGTGGCATTCATATGAACCTGACTGATTGGAGCATTAATGCAGCATATGAAGCAAAAGCATAGGACTAGGTCTTTTGTAAGGACAGACCAAACATATCACTGTACAGTCTTTATAAACTTCACCTATTGTTCAACTCTGGTATGAATCTCAGGTGCTGCCCTGCCAACAACATCACAAGTGAACAAATCATTTACAATATTTACAGCACAAACCTTTGAAATATCAATTATAATAATCAGGGTGACATTTACTTGGATTGCACTGAGTTAAATTCAGCTTTTGTTGCATCATTCTTCGCTGCTTTTCTATACTGTAGGCGTCACTGGAAATCCAAGACAGCAGGTCAGAAATATCTTACAGGAGGACAAAGTAGATTTAACAAGGAAAGACGACAGAATGGGAGCACGCTTGTTGCAGTGTCAGGTTTGGTTGTGGTGGTGCAGTTAAGCGACTGCTCTCTGTCTGACCCTGTAAC
>NW_018127914.1:1603881-1610966 GCF_001952655.1 Monopterus albus
GAAAGAGAGGGCATGTAGGGTTAGGGCGTGAGAGAAGCAGACGGCCAGTGTCAAAAGTCAAAACGTTTACTGTTGTCCACTGCATCACACTGCTGAGCTTTTGTCTGTGAGCTGGACAAAGCCTGGATGCTGTCACCTCTAAGATGTACTTTGTGCATGCAAACTTCATTTCCTTTCACACCAGAAAAAAAGTATGTTTGTGCATGTCAATGACTTAGAAAAATACTATTCTTTGTCACAGTATATTATATTAATTTATTTCTACTTACTATCAGTTGCTCTATGTTTCGCTACAAGTTAAACCTCTGATCTGTTGGAAGTAGTCTGGGCTTTGTGTGTCCCTGTGCTGAAGCCAAATTGGTGTTTAATAACTTATTATTGTAGGCTTTGTGTGCAAATATGGTATATGTGGACACAACAGCTGTGACTGTTACTGTCTCAGATCCCATCCCTGCCTACACCTTACAGAGGTGTCCTCTTTTTGGGACATGACGGTGGCCACACAAGATTGTGTAAGATTTTGAAAGTAGCTATTTTAGTGCTAACACTTGTGCTAAATACTGGTGTAAGAATAGGACTTTTGGACTCTCTGTGCAATCGTTTGGCTGCACAGACTCTTTGGATTAATTTTATTGCCAACTATAAAAGGCCCATTCCCCTTTAAATGTACTTGTTTTGTAGAAAGCTGTCCCAAAATGAACCTGTGAGTGTTGTATAGGGATACATAGTTCACCAATGATATAACTGACATAAAGGTAAGTAGATTTAAAAAAAACTGAGGAGAAGAAGAGGAGAGATGTCAGGTAAGCAGGTGAAAGCAGTTTCCTCCCACTGTGAACTAAGTGCACCGAGAAACAGCCTGACAGGACCTGATGAGGAAATGAGCCTTCTCTGGGAAGGAAGCAGACACCCGCACACATGTACGTGCACACCCATATACAGAGAAGCATCCTTTGTGCACAGAGATGCACACATGCACAAACAGAATGAACAGCAGAACAAAAAGTCTCCCAAGATGCAAGATTCAGACAAGTGATATATCATCATTCGGGAGGAAATGTGTCTCCTGCAGAGCTCTGAACCAATAAGACTCCAGGAAGAGGAGATGGTGCATACTGTATATACGGTATGCAAGCATAATTAATTCTTCACAGTAATGGTAATAACCCAAAATCCTAACTTTCTTACTTGCAATGATTTAGACATGTCACAAAATACTGCTACGCTAAAAGAAATGTAATAGCATAATAATACAAGAGACTATGCTCAGGAGTATAAGAGCATGAGGTGATGAGCTTGTGAGATAGCCTAGATAGCAAGGTGTGTGTGATGTCTGCTGACAGCCACTTTTCTCTGGGTTTGGAGCACATGGGCATACCTGTCATTACACACCAGGCCTAAACACACAGACACAAAAACAACCCTAGCTGCTCTCTCCGTTTCTCCCTCACCTAACATGCAGTTGCACCAAAAATACAATTGTTATATACATTTTTCTATAAAATTATCATTAAATGCCACCAACTGGATTAATTAAACCAGATACAGCATGCTATATAATTTCAAAAACGCATACAATGGCATCCATACGGTAAATGGTGCAAATTAAAACAGCTGAGAAGTTGGGAGTTCGGATTTTTCCATCTGACAGCAAAAAAAAAAAAAAAAAAAAAAGAGGTAGGGTAAGCAAGGGTTCATTTGTCTTGCAAAGTGACTAATTAAATTACCTTCATGCGCGTGTCTGCTTCTCTAGCATAACTGGATGCTGTGCAGTTGTCTGTGTCTTTAGAGACCTAACTGTTGTTTACCACTAAATAAAATTTAAATAACTGGTCCTTTCCACAAACATAATTATTACTGGAAAGATATAATAATGAAAAGTAACCACTGTACAGTAGCTGCTGTCTAATAACCCTCTGTGTTAATGTGTAGCCAAGGCATGAACATGTGACTTCACTCAAATTCCACTTAAACAACATCTTTAAAGAAAGACTAAAATGGTTTGAGATATATTTATTTGTGTGCATGTCTGTGTTGCACTGCCAAACGATGCGCTGTGGCAACTGCTGACATTATTTTAATTTTGACATGGTCACCATAGCAACATTATTGTTCCAAAAATCTGATAGCCCTAACATCACTGATGCATTAAAGTAATACCTTTCAGTAGAATAAGACACAAGTAGGAAAGCAAGGGACCAAAAAGTATTAAAAGTCTATAAAGTTATCTAATTAACAGCAGGTAAAGAAACAGAGCTTGCAGAATTGTGAAGGATGATGGATCTAAACCTGAGGTAATTATGAGTTAAATTACCATAACAAATTACAAATCATGTCATAAACATTTAACAGAAATAGCTCATCATCAGTAATGTGAATAATTAAAGCTTCGGATCGTATTCATGAGTAAAGATTAACACCGCTGGTACATCATTTGAAACAGCTGGTACAATGATATATCTACTCATTAGGAACTCAAACTTATCATTAGCCTACCTGAGCTGATGATACAATATGGAAATTAATGATAAATTAAGTTGTTAATCTAGATTGTATTTATGTTTAATAATATGCTACATATGTTTTGCTAGTAGGTTTAAAAAGTCTCAAGAGTTTGTAATGTTTTATGTAAGCAGTAAAAGTTGGTATTCCTAACCCTATAATAAGCTAAAGTAACATTAATTACATATCATTTAGTAGCCATTAATGAATGTTAACCTTAAATATAATTGTCAAACATTAGGGACATCATTATTGTGGGATAGTAAATTATATTTATTGAATTGTAGTCATTTGTTGACTTTGGAAAGAACAAAAGAACAACATGCTTTTTGTTTAACTTGACCTTTTTTCCCTTCACTTCCAGGATGAGAAGTAATGAAGCTGGCAAGCAGATTACTAAAATAGGCATGACTCAAAGATAAAATGACGAGACTGGCCACAAACTCACTTAGGTCACGTTAATCCTTGGTTGCTGTGGAGTTTTTGTGATGAACACAACCTGTTCTCATGATGATGATGATGATGTACAGTTTTTTCTGTTATTATATTTTCGCATTCCACTTCCACACATTGTTCTTTTCTTCTGTTTTTTCAGCTTTAGACCTGTTCTGATGTGATGCTGTTGTGATCATATCAGATACTGTCCGTACTTTCCCTAGAGGACAGTCATAAAGGTCATCAGCATCTTCCTCAAGGACAGTCTGACGAGGACAGACTGTGGCAGTCACCAGAGATCAAACCTTTGACCAACACTGCTGTTTATGTGTCCATCCATATTTCCGCAATACTTCCCATTTTACTCCAAGCTTCTGTCTTACATAAAGTACCTCCTCCTCCTCCTCACATTGCATGTTTCATTTCCTCTCTCTCTGACACACACACACCCCAACAGTGAGCACCAGGTGGTTATAAGACTGTCCATCTTTGTTAATTTCTCATTTGCCTTTCTCGTACATCATCAGAGAGGGTGTGTGCGTGTGTGTATCTGTCGCTTGCTCCTGCACGTGCACGCGTGTGCTTGTGTGTTTGCAGTCACACCCTCAGGGTAACACATGCTATCTTGGTGTGTCCAACATATTTTGTGCATTTAGTTTATGTATATTTATGTGTGCGTGTGCTTGACTACTCAACATGCTCATGCCATGTCTACTTCTAATCATCTCTGAAATAATGAAGAGGCTGTGGAAGACTGACAGACTGTGTATGTTTGCGTGCACATGTGTGTGTGGGAGACAGAGAGAGAGGGAGAAACATGCAGGGTGCCAGTGTTCTGTAAAATCCTCATATCTCCCAAAAGTCACTTTCTAAGTAACTGAGAAACATCTGATTTTCACGATTTGATAGGCCTTTAATCCAAACCGTGTTCCATATTTGGAAGCCTTCATAGCAGTTTAACCAATGCATCTGAATTGTTTAAGCATGCGTATATGTGGATTTAATGGAATGTTGGCTGAAATATATATCATGTAACTTTGTTGACAAGATACATTACAGACATATTCTAAATATGCTTCCTAGTATTCCATCACTTCATACCAGTTAGTCCACTACAGTGTTTTCTGATGACTCTTGCAGGAAGCCACCATGTCTTTGTATTCAATTATGATGAATTATGTTTATACTTATTACACTCCTGACACCTTTATGTAAATGCACATTTGCACTAGGCCTTGGAGGAAATGAGCAATTGTATATAAAAAGCTGTTATGGATCCACAGGGCCCTGGAACAGCTGGAACCCGTAACTGGAGTGCAGCCTCTCTTTATTACAATTTGCATGGCAAAATGATCGCTTCTTTCAATTTAACAGGCTGTTGATAGCAGGGGCAGCTTAATATGTGCAAGCTGACATTTATGAAATCGTAGAAGGCAAGCACAAATCTGAAATACATGAGTAGATTTGGCTCTCTGGCTATTTGAAAGCACACCATTTGGGTGGCAATCTGTGTGCAGGAAACAAATGTGCTCCCTGTTGATGGCTAGGAGAAGAAACACACATGAGATTAACAGAGCTGTACCCTGTGAAGACCCATCTATTACAATTGACACTTATAACAAATTTGCTGAAGATAGGGGCTGGGGTGAGGAGTGAGGAGAGGCCAAGAGGACTGGCAAGACTAATGGAAGACAGAAAGGAGGGGAGGACGACGAAGAGACACGTGGGACGAGAGCAAGGTGGTGAATACAAATTCAGCGTGGGTGGATGCTGGAAGGAATAAGCAGGAGAAAAGAAGAATTTGTGATTAGGGCCGGAGGAGGAGGAGGAGGATGGATGGACGGATGACGGATGACGGATGGAGAGAAAAAACAGTGAAATATCAGGAACATGAATATAACCTGTTGTTCATACCAAAACACAAATACTTGCTCACTGTTCAAAAAGGTTTTCAGTTTCCAGTTCAGCTAATATAATAACAGCAAAGCACGAGGATTAAACACAAGCAAAAGGTGAAAAAAGGGGCTAGAGTGTACAAACCAGATCTCTAAAGTGAAATGTCATCTAATGTTGTAAAATGTCAAGTGCTTCTGGTTTATTAAAAATGTGGGCTTTTAGGATTAGAGGAAACCATTATGGCAACAACTGCATTCATAAATAACTGATTTGCATAGGAAAATAAGCTTGGGAGGGAATTAATGCTGCCTGGATCACTATCAGACACAAGAACATAAATATATGCAGAAAACACAGTTTGCACATAATATATTCATCTTATTATTATTGTTCCTCTTTCAACTGTTTCCTGTTCCTGTGTTCCCAAAGTCTGATTCATTTTGATCAGTGTGAACACATGTGCACCGGACTCAGGAATCGTGCCCAAGTCCACTGGAAGAGGTGATCTCAAGCACAGTTCATCTGTACTCAAGCAAGGAAGTGGGCTGCTATGTGACATCATAACTATTCAACTCTGTCAGTTTAAATATTAACAAACATGGCTGTGAAAGGATCTCTGTGGAGTAATGAAGAAGTAAAATGCTTGCTTGAAATTTGGGCCAACAACAACTGGACACTACACACAAACTTGGATTTATGGAAGTATTTGTCAGTATATACGTGTGCGTGGAACACTGCAGTCCTCATTTGATTTGGCCCAGTTTTTTCACCAGTTGCCCTTCCTAAAACAATCCTATGGGACAATTTAGAACTGCCAATTAGCCTAACCTGTCTTTAGACTGTGGGAGGAAAATCCACACAGGCAAGGGGAGAACACACAAACTCCACCCAGAAAGGGTCTGGACAACATAGAAGCTTCTTGCTGTGAGGTGACAGTGCTAACCACTGCACCACCATGCTGCCCGACATCTTTATCTTGTTACACGAATGTCGTCTTCAAAATGTTCTCTGCCAAATTTTAGTTCAGTCTTGGATTCCAACCATATGTATTTAAAACCACATGGGTAAAATTAAGAAAAGGCTGCACCCATGGTTAAATATTAAAAAAAAACCCAACACATTTCAGATATTACACAGTTTACAATGCCTGGTGTCACAGTCGAATGTGCAGCCTTACAGTATGTTTCTCTATGTCACATGAACATCACACTACTTTCAGCATTGTAATTAAATGCTGATAGTGAAGTAAATGAGGAGAGAAGAGGTTCTAATGAGGTGAAAGGAAGTGGGGAGAGAAAGCAATTACAAATTCACTGTGTAGAGGTTGTGAACAGAGGTGAGGATTAGGTGAAAGAAAGCCACGGAATGGAGTCAAGGATGCAACAGTGCAAAATGAATAAAACACATATGTATAAAACACAGTAACAAGACTGGAAAGAGAGGCTGAGATAAAAGAACAGACAACGATGAGAGGCTGTTAATATCAAAGCCCAAGAAATGAATGTAGCTGAAATTCCAAACATTAACTGCTTTGTGGAAACTGCACATTTATCCCACACCCCGCACATGACTACTTTACTCTCTCTCCATCTCTTTCCCAGGAAGTCAGAAGTATTTACAATAGACGATCAAGAGGCTGTCTCTGTGACAGACATCTCCCTCCTTGAGAAATCAGCCATAAGCCACAGGATTAAATGTGTGTTAGCGTCTGTGTTTGGTGTGAGAGAGCTCATCCACCTCAGTGTGTGCACAGTGTACTAATAGTCCAAATATATGAGTATGCAACAAAGAGATAAAAACCTGCCTTCAGCCTCACCTATTACTCATAATGGTAACCATATGTAAAATATCAATCGATAACTGACAAGAGAAAAAGACCAGCAAAATACTCAGCGTGCAGCTAAACCAGGTAAATGATTAGCAGCAGCACACTAATGGATGGCATCTATCAACGACTGACTCCAGCTCAGAATACATTCAAGGTCTGGGAAACGGTAAAAAATGTGTGTGGGTTTTCTTTTGTGTGCGTATGCACACGTGCATTTTTGTATATTTGGTGAGTAAATTAAGCCTCTGGAGCCACGGGACAAATCTGACAGATGAAAGGAAGGGAGGGAGCTGAGAGGAGAGTTGAGAGCAGGGAAGTGCTGAGCAGAGGAGAGGAAAATAGATGAGCAAAGAACAGGAGAGAGAGGGGGAGAAGAAATGTGGCGTTAAGCTGAGTGGAATGGCAGGGAGGAGGAGAGGAGAAC
>NW_018127914.1:1610984-1611434 GCF_001952655.1 Monopterus albus
GATCAAGGGTGAGACGAACAGCAAAAGACAAGTACAGCACTTTTTTCTGCATCACACTTCAAGGGAATCTTCATTTAAGGTGAATTTCTTTGACAAAGTTTGACCTTATGCTTACATGGTATTGAATAAAATATACAAAAAGAGACTAACACCATAGTAACCTGTCAGGGTCCAAAGGAAGCAGCAGTGTTGAAACCTTTCATCATCCTGCTCCAATAAAATCCTCTTGTTCTTATTATGATGCATAAAAACTTTGTAGGACACAGAGCCCTGAGTTAAGACTCAGGTATAACGACAAAAGATGAAGGGCACTATATTTCTGTGTCACATGTGATCAGCAAGATGAGAAATTAGGGTTTCAGTTCACTGGCTACACTTGTGTGTGAATCCATTACCACCTATTTTATTATTATTTTCCCTTCTAGGCTGCTGTTTAGAATTAAATTGCCA
>NW_018127914.1:1612374-1613488 GCF_001952655.1 Monopterus albus
ATCAAGGGGACATTTACTTTGACATTACTTCTACCTTTTTGTTCAGCCTATAATTTTAAAATGTTTTAGTTGCTTGCTTTGCCAACATTTTATTAATCTTAATGGGAATTTGCTTTCAACTATTCCTCAACCAGCTTTGGGAAAAAAAAACAACCCATTTGATACATGGTCTCTGACAGGCTAGACAGCCATGAAGAGATCACTGCCAGGATCTGTGCCCACAAAGGGTTTAAATTTAGATCTTTTGTGTCTGAGGAAATCCCAGATTTCTGGTCTTTGTTCGGCCGACACCCTACAAATCACCATCTCTCATCTGTCCATCAAAGTGAACCACAAAAAAAAAAAAAACCCTTTCAAAATAGGTTAGAAAAAAAGATGGGAGATTACAGTATTTTGGGGAGTGAAACTACAATCCTGCAGTATGTTACGGTGCAAAGCCATACACGTTCTCGGTGTCGATTTGTTCAATCGGTGTAGGAATCCATAGTATTTCTGCTCAGTCAGCCTACACAGGATATCCCTCCTACACTGGAGAATCATGCAGACTTTACAATGACAATGACAAACAGCTCTCAGCAAATTCCACTGTAGTCAGATTTTTGAGATTTCCTTTGCTTTCTTCCTCAATTTTCTCAGCCAGCCCCCAACCCATTACCTCCCATTTAGTTGGAAACCTAATCCAACGTGTGTCTCTAAACTTACTGTCACTCAGCTCTCTGGTTCCCTCCCTTAACTCCTCCTCCTCGTTCCTTGCTTCCTCATAAGTCAGTTTTCTCCTCCCAGCTCTCTTCCCTCCTCTTCTTAGGATACTGTGGTCAGTTACAGTAGTTACCATAGAATGGGAGCCTCACCTGATGCAGCAATGAGTGTGTTTATCTGTGTCTGCTCACTCATGTGTGTGTGTGTGTGTGTGTGTGTGTGTGTGTGTGTATACATCATTTCTGAATAGGGCCAGTGAGAGAGAGAGAAACTGAAACCAGAAAGCAGAGAAAGACCAGGACACAAAACAGACAAAGAAAATGGGAGAGAGGTGCGAATGTTTTAACATTTTATCTCACTCAAGAGAGGCAGAAATGTAGGGTGAGGAATGGAGGGAGGGGTAGAAAGAGACAGA
>NW_018127914.1:1613517-1640899 GCF_001952655.1 Monopterus albus
GGGGGCGGTCAACACGACATACACCACCATTAGGCTGTGCAACTTCTTTTGACTGAAATACAGTAGTATAAGAATTAACAGGAGTGAGAGTAGATATTTGGGAATAAAATGCTGTGTAAGGCTTGGGCCTCCTCACTATAAAACAACTCACGTTCTCACACACACACGCTCCCGCACGCACTTTGGTATAAGCAGCTCACGTTCGCTGCCACAGCCCAAGAGCTACCGCAAGAATATTTATTGGCTACCAGCTGAATGGCTGTATTGAAGGGAAGGATGGGAGGAAGGAGGAGGAAAGAGAGAGGGAGGGAGGGAGGGAGACGGGGTAGGGGGGAGAGGGCTGAGGAAAGAGGGTGAGAAAGTGTTGCCGGTTGTAATCCCCCTTTTCTCCTTTCCCCTCATCCTCCTTTCAAACTAACAATTTCTACTAACCAACACCTCAGACATCTATCTCCACGCACGTGCGCGCGCAGCACCCTCATTATGACTGCAGTGGGAAAAAACTCGGCACCCAGTCTCACCCAGTCTCACCCAAACCAAGGCTGTGTGGGCTTAAGTGAGGGCGTTTGTCACTGTAGGTGAGTGCGCTTATGAACGGGTGTAAATGCGTGCGTGTCGCATCCCCCCTTACCTTGTGCGCGCAAAGAGAGCGAGCAGAGAACGAGACTCCACAGAAAAAGGCGCATCACCGTCACTCCTTCATCCGTCATCCTCTTGTTCATCCCTCTCAACCTTCTCTTCGTCGTACCCCTCTTCATCCTCCGCTTTGCCGACGAGTGGTGCACGAGGCAGCGTTCCGTGCCGCTGTTAGTAAAATCATCAGCATTAAAACATCTTCCGCGAGTCGAGCGCGAGCCCTCTACGCTCTCACCGGGCCGCATGCTGCTTCACATCCAGAAAACGGAGGGAGAGAGAGTGAGAGAGGAAGAGAGAGAGAGAGAGAGAGAGAGAGAGAGAGGGTGGGAGACCAGTGCGTTGTTTGCTTTCTCCTTTTAACATAGACCAAATAGGTCCTTCATATCTGAAAAACAAATTCAGTCAACATCCACTGAGAGAAAAAGCAGATAAGCTGAGGGGGACCAGGGAGGGCACACAGGTTGTTGCTCCGTCTTTAAATCCACTCTCTGCTGCGTTTTATCGATGCTTGGCGTCAATATCTCACTATTCCCTTCTGTTCCCTTGCAAAAGAGTGATAGAAAGGGAAAACAGCTTCAAATCCACACTTCCTCCAGACCGCATTCCCTCTTCATTTGGAAATATTCATTTTGTGTGCAGGCTCTCTAGCTTTCCCCCTCCTTATGCGCCTCTCCTTCAAGCAGGCGAAACACGCTTGAGTACAGTATGAGTCTCCTGTCGTCCGTTTCACGCGTGTACCTTAAAAAAATCCTCTGCTGTTTCGCTTTCCCTGCTATCTACAAAGACACGAACAGGGATACAGGTTCTATATTTCTTCTCTGGTCGGATAACCCTCCTCTCCTCCTTCTGTCAAACCTCCTTTCCCCCTCTCACAAACAACGGAAAGGAAAAGGTAGCATTTTTTTACTCCTCCTGAAATTAGACAACCACTCATATCATTCTCTCATTTGATTTCTTTTTACATAACCATCAGTCTTCCCTTACCCTGTACCAAACAAGCCAAACCACAGATTGCTCGTTATGTTCAGACAGTCCTCCTTTACTTCTCCCTAGAAGTCCAACGAAGAAAATGTGATATGAAAATCCCTCTTGTGGTCAGACATCAGAGGAGACGTGCATCCTCTCCTCCGCTTGGTGTACACAGGTCTTTCCTCCCGGTGTAGCGCCTGGTGCGTCTCTTCCTTCTCCCCGCCGGTAGAGATGCTGCCTTCAAGTGCTCCCCGTTAGCTCCTGCTTCCATTCACGTGATTTTGGTCGGAAATAATGTCCTAAAATGGGCTCTGCTAAACTAGGTTGTTGGTTGGCTGGATAATGGTTTATTCTGAACATCGGACTACGCAGTGGAGTCTCTGTGAAATCATTTTTCTGGTGCAGTTGGATGACAGGGACAAAAAAAAAAAAGCACATCCACTAGCACTGAGGAATGGGCACTTGCTGAAACTTTACCTATGAAAGTCCAAATTTGATTAAAACAAAGAGACCAGACAGGTAATAAATGGAAAACCAAGAAATAGATTTGGAAGCTGTTGCGGAACTAAAAGGAAAATCATATTACAAGAAGAAGCGTCACATGATGATGAGCTGTCTAATGATTAGTCACATTGGTGTACAACTCAACTGTGATTGCTCCACTTGTCTTCTAAAAATAAAATCAATACAAGGAAGAGTTGGGAATTTAGTAACAAATAGCCTAATAAACAAACGCTTTAGCACAACTACTGACCCATTTGACGCTACTTGATGACATGTAATTTACGTTTTAATCAGGACTTGTATTGAAATGTATGGTGAAGGTTACTTGCAGCTGATTGTGCTTTGATGTTAACACAGTAACTGCACATCTGGCATAGACAGACCCCTGGTGGATCCAAGCACCTGCCCATTTGTCCTCTGACTTGATAAGTGCCCTTTTTACAGAATAGTTTGTTCCCTAACTATTTTTAAAAACTATTTAGGTAACTTGTTTTGTTTTTTTTTTTAATAAATTATTGTTGGTGAGAGGGGTGCCCTTTTTTTTTAGCTTTAGCACCTGCCTCCCAAAATGGCTGTGCACAGCCCTGCTGCACATACATCCCTTCAGAAAAATTGCAACAACCTATATGCCATTTAAATAATGACATACATTGAGCCCTATTATTATTATTAGCAGTACCACTTGTTAAAACATCTTGTCAAATGGTTGTCCTTTAAATGTCACATCTGGCACATCTAGAAATTTCTAGGATCATATCTTCCTAGTTGTGTCTGTAATAATTTCATCTGGCAGAAGCAGCAAGCAAGTTACACAGCAGTGGCTTAGAGAAAGAAACCAGAGTAGAAGCCTACTTTCAGTCACCTTTGGCCCAAAATATTACCATATACAGTATTTATATTTTCTTAAATGATAAAACTGTTGTAACTTACAAAATTACTTTTCTTTTGTCTGTCAAACTCACTGTTGTTTCTTTCACACTTTCAAAAATACTGATTAAAAGAACTGAACTACATGGATTTTCATTTTAAAAAGAGAAAATGATAAAGTGGCCATCAAGTGAGTCATATCAAAAAGCCAAAGTGCTGCTGAGCATTATACAGAGACACCTCAAAAAGCCTCGCAAACACATTTTCACATTAAAACATTCAAGTCTGTTTCAAAGGCCATGGTTTAAGGTGAATGGAGTTTAATGCTTTATTCTCAAAACATCAACCAAGTAGTATTTATTGCTATAATATAAACAAACCTAATCAAATCACAGCTTTGGTAAGAAGAGACAGAAAAATTTGATTTTTGTATATTAATATTCTTTGGCCTAATCTAATATTCCAATGTTCAATTCATTTAGATCCAATAAAGTTAATTCCAAGCTGCTGACACACAACCAACCAACTGCACAAATGACCTATTCATTTACTAAATAAACAATTAAATAACTGAAAAGCCACTGTGTAGTGTCGCCACAAAAACAAACACACTGTGCAAGACAATTACAAAACCTTATATTTCCAAACAGGGGGGAAGAAGCCCACCATATTCAATTCAACATTAGCTAGAAATAAAAATCGAGTTAAATGTCAGGAGGTTTTCAGTATGCATCAGGTCACAAGCAAAAAAAAAATGCAAACCTCATTTGGGAAACCAGTCGTATTAGTGGTCAATTTCACTCCCAACTTGTAATCAAAGTATTACATTAACAACCGTGCTTCTGATTTCCTGATCATTCAGTCTGAGTGCAGCTTCAGTGTAATCCACGGCATTTGTGTGTGTACCTGTGGGTCATAGGGGCAGTGTTTGGGTGTTTGTCTGAAAATAGGTTTAGGGAATTTCTGTCTGTCAGGCTGAGGAATATCCTCACAGGTGTAGCTATTTAAATGCATCTGTGTGGGGGTTAATGAAAATATGCATGGGTGAGTGTGCTTGTTTTCCATAAATGTGTGTGCATGTGTGTGTGAGAGAGAGAGAAATCTGCTCTCACACATTGCCTTAAAGCACTCTTCTGCCATCTACAGGCACATTGTCTCTCCCTCCTCCTCTCCTATTCTCCCCATCACAAACTAATTGTTACTCATTTTTGCCATCATCTAAACATTCACTGCACGACTGCCGTCTTTGGAAGTGTGCATGCATACTGTACTTACTGGTCATATGCATGTACGCAACTGAAAGTGTGTATCAAGTCCTCTGTGTGCATATTTATAGGGCCCACATCGGCTGTACATCTGCGTGCCACTTTCAGAAATCAACAAGCCGTGTGTGAGATTTATGTCCTGAGAGAGAGAGAGAGAGAGACGGGAAGAGAAGGAACAAGAGTGGAGGGACAAGTGGGAGTTAAAGAGGACAGGACAGGGGAGGAGAGAAACAGGAGAAATGGTGTGAAGAGGAGAGAGGCGGGAGTGAGAAAAATAAAGAATAAAAAAGGGGAAGAAAGCCAACAGAGAAGGAAGGATGCAAAGAGGAATAAGAAGGCAATATAACAAAAGGACAGAAGGACAAAGAGTAGGAAGGGTAAAAGAAAAGAAGCGAAATAGAGAAAAGAAGGCAGACGAGGAAAAGAGTGGGAGAAAAGGCAAGGAGACAGAAAACAGTGGGTGAAGGGGAAAATGGGAGGTACAAGATGTAAAACATTCAGATTAGAGAATTCTTGATGAGAAGTGAAGGGAAGGGAGTGTCTGTGCCTTAAACATAAAATGGAAATGTGTGTGTGTGTGTGTGTGTGTGTGTGTGTGTGTGTGCGCCAGTGTGTGTGAGAGAGAGGTTGAACACGAGTAAGTGACTACACAAGTAGTTCTCAGTAAATCTCTACATGCAATCACCCCAAAGAGTACTGTACAGCATGCCAACCCTTATCCAGAACAGCTTAGGTATTACAGGCAGGTAATGGCATCAGTGTCTTGTTCAAGGCAATGCTGTTGACAGAAGTGAACCTGTCAACTTGTCCTCATTGATTCCTCTCTTCCTACATAGTCATACCACTGGTTCAAATGAGATGGCATTCATGCTCGCTGTATTTCCCAGTCTATTTATCTGTAGCCATTACTGTGCAACTGTTCCGATCCAAGCAATCACTTTGTTTTTTGATGATTTGAGATGACACACCATCTCTTTGGATCCTGAAGTCAACAGCTGACAAGCACTTAAATCAATCTTCAGTGTCTTCTCTATATATGGTCCTTATTGTTGTAATTGACACCAAATCTTTGAACAATCCTTTTACACTGATTATGTTTTGTATCGCTTGTCATGTCTCTTTCCTGAAGCAAAGCGCACAGTGTGGCAAACAAAGCTTAAAGGGAATTCATTAGTAACTTACGACTAACAGCAGAACTGATTCCATCCAATGACAACTGTGTTGTATTTTAGTCAGACAACACCGCCCCCTTTTTGAAGCAAACCAGGACACTGGCAGTTTTAACACTAATATTAGACATTATCAAATGCAGTTTCTTTTGATTTTTTTTCTTCCAGTTTGATTCTATAATTATGAGCAGGCAATTTACAATTTGCCACTTAACTGACTTGTGTCGAGGCTTTCATTACCTTGTGCACTAAACCAGTTACACTTCAAAGCTGGGGTATTCTTGAAAAAAACTAATGACATGTCATCTGTCATCAGTACTGAAAAGCAAATGTATTTATAGCTGTTCCATATCACCGCATTCAAAAGCAGGCCATCACAGAGAGGAGTAGAGACACAGTAATCGCTCAAGTGGAGATAACACAGTGACAAGCTTTTTCAAAAGGCATTCATAGAGTTACACTTACTTGTAGCATGTAGTAATTAATGTCCACATATCATTAAGCAGTAAAAGAGTCCAGATACTCCTTATTCCTCCAACATTATTAGACCTAAAGGTGGGCACATACTTAACAACTGTTGCTTAGATCATTTATGGTATTTGGGTATGACGACTGATTGGACCCAACCGGAACAAGTCAGGCCCAACCTGGCTCAGCTGTTGACAGTGGGCAGATAAAATCACTTAGTGTATACCATGTAAAGATGGTAATTTTAAGTCTTAAGAGCTAGTTGCTGCCAGTCATTCTCATAAAGATTTGTTCTACATGCTTAATAATTATGACTGACATTGACAACCAATGGCATCACACACATGTATTATTATATGAAAAGGTAGTTTCGTCGGGCAGAAGCAGCAAGCAAGTTACACAGCAATAGCTTAAAAAAAAAAAGACTATTTTCTGCCATATGATGCCAGCCATAGCACAAATATGGTATGTGCCATATTTGTGATGTTTTGGCTTCACTTTTGCACAGTGGAGGGAAGTAATGTGACGTCCATATACATGTATATACTGTTAATGGACTGAATACACAGTCAACAATCCTTTGTCAAAACAGACGTCCATTATTGAGCTGCTAATTGTCGTTTTCAAGCCCAATTAGTCTTCAAGTCTGGGGGAGACCCAGGATTCCCCATTACAAGATGCAGTCACTTTTACTTATCTGTTGAAAAATCTTGTGTGGTCTGGTTCAAGCTCTGGTAAAAAATGGCCAAGAGACAGACTCTCAGGTGCGGCATAGATTGCAAGTAGTGCTCAATGCTAAAATGTCACTGTCCACAGTGACAGGATGCGGTTGATATGCAGGGGACTCGCTCCATATGGAGCAGCTATGCTTGAGAGCAGTAGCACAGCAATCCCCACAGCAGGGTGGCAACAAGACACAGCCAGATATATATTCTGACTATTTGACTTGAGTCCTTCTGGGACTGGCAAAAAGAGGTTGCGTCTGTAAATGAGCAGGCAGCTTAACTGCAACTGTGGAACATAGGAATTCCATTTTGCAAGAAGTCTTGTGAACAGCAGCCAAGCAAAACAAAAAGGATGAATTTATTTCTTTTTTATGTCAGCGAAGCACGGTCCTTCAATGGGACACCCGCTAATGAGGTAATTGACTAACAAGATATCCAATCAGAAGCCACAGTGCCAGAGGGTGGGAAGGCGGCTGCTGTCGACACAATTGAATGATTCAATTTTTGCAAACACACACATACAAACAGGCATTTATGCCCACAGACTGCAACAGAGAGAATATTTGTTCATCACCAGCTGCTTGTGTACAAGAAATGTTGCTTGTGGGTGTGTATGGAGAGAGAATGTGTCTGTCAGCAGCATCATTGCCTTTACAACAAGGTGCCAGTGGCTACTGCAAGCGAACGCACCCACACACATGCACACACCTGGTTTTAACTCCGATTAGTTTCACACATGAAAGACAACGTGAATATTACCCTTTGTTATTGTGAGGACAGATACAGATGCCAGCTGACTGACTAAAGGAAGAGGAGAGGAACGCCATCAGTGCGAGTGTCCTGCAGAAACCCAGTATCTGTGACTTTCAGCCACTGGTGATATGAGGTTTCACATTATGCATATTGTGCTCATGTTGAGCTGAAGGCAACCACAGTACTTTTTATACTAAGTCAGTCCCATAACATTTTCACTACATGACATACAGTGTAATTAATAAATAAACAAATACTGTGAAGCAGCACTTGTGGTATTATTGATGGGGTGTCTGGGCTTAAGGGGTGAAGAGGACATAGCCCCCAGCACTATGTAATATGTGAATGTGTGTGTGTGGTGATCAGTGTTGTGTGTGTAATATCTAATAAAGCAGTGATGGACTGTGGTGTGAAGCCATTTTGAGTGAGATGGACTGAATCTAAGTATTGTACTGCCTACTCTGATACCCTCTCCCACTCATTCTATTTCTCTCTCTCTCTCACTACTTTAGTGTTTTTTCCATGCTCACACATCACCTGCAGAAAAGGAGGGGTCCTCTAAAACAGTTATCTATATCTCATTCCCTCTTTTCTCTCTCCACTATCAGAGTAGGGCACAAACAGATCCTCAATCAAACACACACACACACACACACACACACACACACACACACACACACACACACACACACACACACACGGCATTTTTGGATTGTAAATCCAGCACTAACTGAGAACCTGTCACCAGCCACACCGTATAAATAAGGAGCGGCTGTGAGTGTGTGTATGCAGACTATGTGTTGGTATGTGTGTATGAGCGATGAGGGGGTCAAATTTATGGCTTTCAGTTTAATCAAGTGTACAATGAGGTCACACTTACAAAACCAAAGGAGAAAGAGAGAGAAGGGGATAAACACAGGAGTACAAGCATGTCCATCCATTAGACCAAGGGAAAAATGAAACTATGCATGTAATTATGTCATGTTAAAAATTAATGTCTAACCTGAAAGCTGTTCCCTATATAAAAATGGCGTCAGGTTTTAAACCTGCATTTAGAGGCTTTTAACTACTTGGGAGGAACAATTCATTGAAATAAGTCATGTGTATACACACACACAGCGTTAACATGGCCATGTTAGTACAGCAATGTCATGCCTCCTAATGCATGTATTTGTATGAAGACAGTAGGCATATCCACAATTAAAATGAGTTACTGTGTTAAGTATTGTTTTAAGTACCTACTTAACATAACTTTAAAGCTTCGCAACACAATAGCACATTCAGTCACACAACTGATTAACTATAATTTTCAGCATGCTTGGTTTTGGTTCATCTTCCATTAGAACATCCAACTGTGGCACAAAAGGCTTGGGTTATATTTGAATTGGCCAGAATGACTGGTGCAATATGACGGGGATGTGATGCATCTCAGAAGCCCTGATGCAGCATCAACATGTATATTTTAGACATACACAGATTTGTTAATTGATAAGGCAAACTTGTTAGAAAACAGTGCCCTGTTTAAACATTTAGCAGATAAAGGGCCTTCCTCTGAGTTGTGTTTCAGGTCAAGATATTTTACTATGTGACTAATATTTGCTCTCTTTGAGGTCTGTTTGTGGCCTCCACCAATCTTGGGGTAAATATTTGGCTATTCAGCTGCTTAATGCTCCACTACATTCACCAGCTAGTTGCTAAATCTGTGTGCCTTTTTGTGCTGGGCAGGTAGTGTACGGTGGATTTATCATAGCTTTTTCACTGAAACCTACTGCAGCTGAAAAGACTGATGAGTGATGAGATTGAAACAAGTTGCAGCCAGGTTGCAAGGTCGAAACAATGAGCTGAAAGATGGAGAAATGTTTCATAGAAGAAGCAAAGAGTTAGGGGTAGCTCAAAGTGACAAAACCCCTTTCACATATCAGCAGTACATCTTGTTAATATAAAACATTAATTAAGCGGCTTTAAATAAATAACATCTCTAGTGAATGCATGAACAAAGAAAAAAAATGGGACATGTTGCTTAATGATCACTGTTTCAACAGTGCACTTTTGTTTTTTCACTCAGTCACAACACTCTCTGAAGCCAGCTGCTTCTCCTCCTCATTACAGAAACTGCATGTACACATTACAGACTTATGATCACAATCCTGGGCCTTATCACTGCCTTAACAGAGGAACCAAGCACAGCCTGAATTGACCCAAAGGTCCAAATCCCAAGCATGAATATTTATAAGACTACCTCCACTATTTTTCTTTGCAAGTAATGGGGATAGTCAGGGTGGAATATTACTCTAAATACTCAGAGGTTGGGTTTGGGAAGACTTAAGAAAATGGGTACAAAGTATATTGAGAAAAGGGAGAACTGCTTGTTACAAAGGCTGTCTTTTTTATAATTACACGCATGTATGTATGCATATTTCATAAATGCTCAGATGAAAAGATCTCACTGTTTGGGGATTACTGTGGTTTGCTCCTCAGCTATGGTGTGGGTACAAAAAGAACAGTATGCAGTGCCCTCCAACTGCTTATAAAAATGCCATGTTATTGTGTCACTATGCGATGACTCTGGTGCAGGAGTCTCTTTGGAGAATCCAGATGCAAATCAGTCAGACAGAATAAACACTTCAGGTCAGGCTTTAAAGAAACCACCCACAAAATAGCAAACAGCAGGTGACTACTAATACTCGGTGAAAAGAACCAGTCAGTAGACTGAATCTATGGGCTGGAAAGACAGAATAACATGAACCAACAGGAAGGCAATAACTGAGCCATGAAAGTAATTAGCTGACTGATACTACAAAATAGCAGGAATCAACAGAGTTGGTAACCTAACAGGGGTGAACACTAAGTAGAAACCTCTAGTAGCAGGAGTTCAAACACAACAGCTAGTAGCAGGTAAATGCCAGGTTAAGTAATTACTAGTATGAATACATAGGATTTGTGGTATGCATCTGTGGCACAGAAACACACAGGACTACATGTAGGTGGCAGGTAACTGTCCCTCAACAGAAGCTTAGACAATATCAACAAACTCACTAAGTAAGTCTGGTCAAGAACATACAGGACTGCAAATAAGCTTGACCATGAACAGTCTTTACAGTGAAATGTGTTATACAGTAAACAACTGATAGAGAGCAGGCAGGGCAGAAACAGTTCAGAGCCACAGAGGCATAATTCAAGGCAAACAGAGCAAAGAGGAAGCAGACAACAAACCAGGTCAGTGAGTTATACAGTTAGTGCACCGAAGATACAAACAGAGAGCAAGCAGAATCGACATCCAGGGTGG
This sequence comes from Monopterus albus, assembly GCF_001952655.1. Lineage (NCBI taxonomy): Eukaryota > Metazoa > Chordata > Actinopteri > Synbranchiformes > Synbranchidae > Monopterus > Monopterus albus. Next base: position 1,624,160 of record NW_018127914.1, read on the forward strand.
AAACAGGTTAGTAGCAGATGGAAGCAGGGTGTCCGAACAGATGAGCTGGCTGGAGAGTCTCTGGCAAAACAACTGGAGTTCGAGAATCTGGTGTCAAGTAGATGCAGAGAACTGGTTTATATACTGACTAGCTGTGCTACAGGTGTGTGAACAAAGCTGTACAGCTGGGACAAAGGAGCCAGTTAGGGAGGCAAAAGGCCTAGGGCAGGAAATGCTGCAGATGTAAAAATTCCAATGTTTTACAGTTTTTCTCAATTGCTATTGCATTATAATCAGTTGCTACAGCACAGAATAATGCATACCCTTACCTCAGTTTTCAAAAGATACACAATTTTCTCATAACTGCAAATCCATTTTCAATATTTAAACTTTTTTTTTTCACAACTCCACACAAATGTGATCAAATGGATCGTTCACTGCACTTAATGTTCTCTTGGCAAACATGCACTGTATATGCAATAAAGTTAAGTTGTCACCCTTTGAGCTCAAAGAGGACACTTTCAACCAGGCGTAAACACAAAGCCACAAAATATATGAAACACATAGCAGAATTTTGGCAATGAGGAGGGCTGGGGTGGGGGTGGGGGGTGGTGTCTTTGGAAGTCATCCAAGGGTGGATAAGGCACACCAGAGCACACACTTCCCACGCTGCCTAACAAAGGCTGACAATCATATGCAATTTGGATGAAATTCTTTGGACGGACCATAAATGATAATGATGATGCAAAGTAATTGGATTTAGATTTACAGTATACAGCTTGTTTTAGTCCTAGTTCTGCTGATGTACATGCGTATACTGTGTATTTTGAGAACATGCACTTTGAAAAAAGGTGAACTGTTTTAGAAAATGTGTCTTCACAATCGGGAAAAACTAACTGAAGTTTGTATATTGATTTTTACATTCTATTCACTCCATATTTGCACCCACAGGACCAAAATAATCTATCAAATCTGTCATGAAACGTTATACAAAGCACTGCTTTTTTTCAACAGCGGGTATCGCAAACCCCTACTGCAACGCAAATCATGTCGTGTCATAGTTTTATTCCTTGGAGTGAAACCATCTAAATAGCTTTTATTTCAGTTTCTGTTCTTCAAAAATTTCCTCCATGAATCTTGCCTTTGATATCTGAAAAAAGTTTCCAATCTAAATACTTTAACTTCTACTCTAAGCTCAGAAGCTGAAAAACATGCATTACAGATCGAAAGTTTTCCATGAAAATCCAGAAAACATTTACACTGCTACTGACCACTGATTTGATACCTGTCAGATATATTCTACACTTTACTTGTGGCATATTCTACTGTTACAGAGGAGGAGATTTGAGCTCATCAAATGAAGTACGGTACGCACTGTTCTCCAGTAAGACCTACAGTATTTGTGTCAGAAGCATATGAGAATTATCTGCAGAGAGAGACAAAATATATGAAGTGTCAGAGTGGTCGACACTGTAATAGACATAACAGGTACAGCCTGGCAAAAGAAAACCGAAATCAATGAGAAACAAAAAGATGCAGGTACTTGGTGTTCAGGACAGTTGGAAAGAAACCACTGTTTTTGATCAAATGAACTCACAGCACACATCTGAAACAGAAAGAAAACTGAAGTCAGCTTTAATCAGTCTTTCATTTCATTTGTAAATGAAAGTACAGTAATGCATTTTAGGTCGGATGCATACGGTGAAATAAATGAGAGAGAGCCAGAGAAAGAGAGCAGTAAGCACAGGTGAAATCATCCAAGTTCCACAGTTCACATTTGTGTATTTTAGAACTTTCCAAAGACACGAAACTTGTAGGTTTTCCTCAGGACACTCTTGGGAACAAGGCAGAAAAACCTTAGAGCACCATGATACAATGTTCACAACCTGGAATATACTCAGTCAAAAGTCTGCAAGTCGTTATGCAAGCTGCCACTCAAAGCACCTTTTCAAACACAAAGGACACATCTTGGGTTCAGGGTTTAAAAATGGTGAAAAAGCAACATTCAAAAATGGCAAGTGCAATAAAAAGGATGAGGGAGGAAACATGGTCCTGCTCACTTCAGGGTGTTGTAAAAAGGACACCGCAATGGGAAAAACGGAGCCGAGTATTATGATCGTGGGCAAAGTGACGCATCGGTTTGAAGTACCATCCAGTTACTTAAAGGTCATGGGTTTGGTCACAGAAAAAGCCAGTGAGTGTCTATTAGCAACCATCATGTCAGATGGTCCTTTAGATAAATGTTGAATGCCTGCCTGCCAACGTAGCTAGACTTCATAAATAGGAGACAAAATGGATTATCCTGTATATTAGTTTAACTGGCACACTGTATTGTATGAGTGAAGAGAGCTTGCACTGTGTACAGTGTGCGAACAGTACTTTAAAACCAAAGGTCAGTGGTAACATGCTGCACTCAAAACCTAACTGCTACACTCCAACTTTAATTCTTGTACTTCTTCACCCATCTACCTCAGAAAGCAGTTTCTTGTTAGTGAAGATGTTGGTGTTAAACGCAGGCTCTTGCAGTTGCCAAATATAGCTAAATGTGCAAGAAAACAGATTTGATGTCTTACTCGGGGAGCTGGAAGGCAGACTAATGTTAAGATCACCTACTGATAGCTGGGCTGTGATAATGTGCCACTCACAGTGCCTTTCATCCCTGCCAAAATGAAGATAGCTTCTCAGTTTCAGCTAGTACCACTTAATGAAACCAGAGAAATTACATCTTGGCAACAACAATAGCAACTAAAAGCTTTCTCGTGCTCTAAAAATGTGAAAATATAGAGCAAATTAACAGGGTTTGAGAGAGATCTTATGATTAGTAGAGTCACAGATAGAATAATTAGTTCCCTTTCTATTTTTCTGATAAACCTTTGACTTAAAAAGGGGAAATGAAGAAGGGGAGATATAAGGATGTAGGTAGGATATTTACAAGGGGAAAATGGATGAGAGAGAAAGTGAGTGAGGGATGGAGCAGAAGACTGAAGAGAAAAAGAGCATGCTACTCAAAGGTTAGATGTTCCTGTTGTAGTTAATGTTTTACCTTTTATCTTCTGAGAGATCCAGATGATGACACATAATATATTTTGCCAGGTAACATTCAATAAAACCACTTGCATCAAGGAAGTGAGACATCCGTGCAAGTTAAATTCAATTAGCTCTCAGTGATGCTGGAGCATCTTCTCACACCTCTGTCTCTGAATCTATTTGTTTCACATGTACTAGGGAACTTTGCTCCAGTTTCTCCACTTTTTCACAATGTTGTTTTACATTGACTTAAGTGGTACATTTGGTGTACTTTAGGTCAGCACATACAAAAGGAGGGAGTCAGGTTATGGCCTCTCGGTATGATGGGAATGGAGTACAAGTTGTTGCGCTGGTTTTGGAGTGCTCCCCACAATAGATCTATAACTCACAGTAGTTCCCTAAAAGCAAAGTAGCTGCTATAATATGACAACTACTATAGCGATAGTGTTATTTGCGCTCAGGTAGTGTTGTTGCTATTTGTTCCTTGTGCCCCAATGGTACTTAAAGACCGAGGTTTGGGAAAAAGCTGTTTTTTTTCTGTCAGTTAGCAGCCACTTTCCATCTGACCTTCCTCGAGTGTGAATTCCCAGACCTAAGGCTGAAGTGTGAAGCTTACTGTATGTCCAACTTACAAAAAAATAACTATCTAGTGCCAACTTTGTAAACCTGTTTTACCCCATTCTAGTTGGCACTGAGTGAAAAAGTCACTGACAGTTGCAGAGAAAATATTGATATGCTTTAGTTAAAGTGATACACTAGCCTCCACTACATAACTACCTCTAATACTCAAGACAAATGTTGAATAATTAGGCAAATTATGGTGAAACGTGTACCTTTTGGAACCCACTAAGTCAAGTGAAGACCAGAGAAGATAATTTTGTTTATGTAAAGCACAATATACCAACATGTTGTCCCACAGCATCGTGCTTGGTCAAAAACATTTCTTATGCACACGAAACTACAATCAAATGGAAATATCAACACTACAATAAATCAGTTTCATCCCTTTATTACAGTATATTAAATTGAAAATATTGTGCTGTATTTGTATTTGATTGCATATGTTAAATCTAGAAAGTAATAACTCCAGCTGCAACATGAATGTAGCTGTGTAGAGAGTATAAATATTCTAATGTACCAATCTGAGGAGGTCAAAAATATGGACTTTGTGAAGACTTTAAAATGTGCTTGACAAATCTGCAAACAGCCCATTCCGAGGTCAGTTGAACAAAAGATAACTCAGGTTGCTCGATTTTTGTACTTGGTACTGGAGGTAGAAATTACAAATTGTCCTGTTTATCCAGCTCTTGTGTTTCCTGTTGTCATGCAAGTTTTGTCAGTACTGTAACAAATAAGTTTCTTTTCCCTAAAGATGAATGTGATTGTGTAACTAAAAGTCTACTGCCTCTGTGTGTTAACAGAAGACAAAAAAAAAAGAAAGAAAAACAGCATATTGACTATTTTTTGACTATGTTTGGGGACAAATCCCTCACTGGAATGAATTATTTTGAATACAGTAGTCTTATGTCCATTTATGGAAAGCGGAAGGCTACGTAGGCCTGTCATGGCAGGATAAAGCATTCAAGGAGGATGTTCACATTACGGACAGTTCTAGAGTAAAAACAGTTCCAAAGTTGGAGAGACAGAACCGTGCTATATATACACACACACACAATAGGGACTGCAGTTGAATAAAGAGGGCATAAGGGTCTTTATGCACCAACGTCTAGTAGCTGTTCTAAAAGAACCTGGATTGCTACTGCAAAATGATTACAAACTGATTAAATGGATGTGGCTGCTTTCCAAGATGTCAAAGAGGATGGGTTTAGATTATTAATAATCTGGCAGCATTATGACTCTGGCACAAACTGGGAGGAAAAAAAAACTAGAAAAAATAAAAACTTCCTTCTGAGCCCTTAAAAAAAAGGCAACAGAAAAAATTAACAAAAGACAGAGACAAAACACTGACTTTAATACCACAGGCTGTTCTACTGCTGAGACTTTGGCTTGGCTGAACATATCTGAGCACAGCTGAGGGGGATGGGTGGTGCACAGGTGGACTGCTAGCATAACTGGATGCAACTTGACAAGTTAAAACATCACAAGAGTCCTGTACAATTGCATGCACTTCAATGCCTTAGCTTCTGTGTTTATAAAGCTCAGAATGTTTCAGTTTGTGGTGAAACTGTTATAAATGTATAAATTCAATGAGAGGTTTATCTCTGAGGTCATAATTAAAGATGATGCTGTACTGCACTACATTATATTCAGAGGTGTTCCTAATATTCTGACCCTCTCATGTATGTACCTGGGGAGGGCAAAATTATAGAGACACCTCTAAATATAATACAGTTCAGTACAACACCACCTTTAACTTTGACCTCAATAATAAACATATAATTTATATTTTAAACACAGATGTTGCAGTGAAGAGCATAAAATTGTACAGGGAGTGAATTAAAATAAATTTAATCTACTTATCAGTACTGACCACACTATGCCACCTAAACGTGTGAAACCAATAACTATGCTTGACAGAGAAGCAATTTTAAAAGTTTAGTGAAAAAGCACTTTCTAAAATCCATCAGAGGAGCCAAAGCAACAAAAATAAATAAGTAAATAAAACCAACAAATAAAATAGAATCTGGATTTTCAGGAGACTACGTTCTTCTGGGTGTAAACCCAACCTCACGTAGTAATGTTCAGTCTGTGCATTGCCTGAATGTTTTGTGTATACAGACCCCCATTATGACTGAAAAAAGAAGAACAAAGGAGAAGAAATTACATACAAGGACTAGTTTTTATTTATCTCTTTTTTGTTCTAGTAGAGGATCAGTATCTTATCAAATGATCAAGTTGATCAAATTATAGGGTCATAATTGAACAATAGCTTTTAAACAATAATTGAACAATAGCTGTCAAACAATAACGTGAAATGCTCAAGTGGACTTGAGGTCAACAAGCTTTTGTCCCTGTGGAGGTCCCAGTCAAGTCTCTTGGCAAAGGTCATGTTTATTTTGTATCTGATGTGCCACACAAGCACAGAGGTGGTGCGGCTGCATTGTGCTATACTAACAGATGTTTCTATGATTTTGTTCACCCAATTTATATCATGGAGACCAGCCGAAGTAACAACAAATGCCTCTCTGTATGATGCAAAAATTTTCTAGAACATGTCAAAAGTGTAAAAAAAAAAAAAAAAATTACCTTCTTACTCCACTATATACGGAGACTCATATATACAAAGGTGCAAGAACTAGTTGCAAACTGGAATCAGAAGAATGTCTCAGGAAAAAAAAAATCTACATCTCACTTTGCCTGAAATAGCCTCTTGCATAATCATTCAAATCAAAGACACACAGCTGGAGGCACTGCTGCCGGCAAGGCGGTGGGCCAAGCGAACTGGAAAGAGAAAAAAAAAAAACATTAAGGTCACAACCAGACAATGAAAAGCAATGTCAGCTTTGCATGAAATTTACCTCTGTGTGCATTTGAGATGAAGAGTGTGCCCATAACTGCATTAAAACAGAGCACCCACATTTTATATTATTCCCCCGGTTGTACACTTTCCATCAACATATTAAATCATAACTAAAGTTTTGTCTAGAAGCTGGAAACCAAAGCATAGAGTGAAGTAAGGATGCTGTTAAACTGTACAGAAAGATGTTTTTATTTTTACTGTATATAGCCTACCTCCATTGATATAAATGGCTTGGACAAAAGTAATAGAAATGCCTGTCATTATAATACAATACATTTCAACCGCATCATAAATTATATCTTTCAAAATGGCCATAAAGTTGAACCAACAGCTCTCTTAAACAGCTCAATAAAAACTGAGCATTATCACCTTCATGGGGGAGGATTTACTGCAGAACTGTTGTATTAGACTTCATTAGTTTTACCTACAGACTGGTGATAAATTAACAGAAAAACATGAATAAATGGGAGGTCTCCTCCAGAATGACAGTGTCCCCATCCATAGGGCACAAGGGGTCGCTGCATGGTTTGGCCACTATGAAAATGATGTGAATCGTGTGCTATGGCCTTTGGAGTCAACAGGTCTAAATCCAATTGAAGACCTATGAGAGATGCTGGATGAACGTGTCAGACAGCTCTTTGGATAAAGGTTTAGTAAAAACTGTGTTTAGTGAGTTTGCATATTTGTAATAAATAGGACAGATTAGTACATTTATGAGGGATACCAGCAGCCTGAAAGTACTTTTTGCCCCTAATCAGACAAGAGAATGAGTCAGTTTCCACAGGCCTTGAACAAAGCATTTAACAACTACTACAAACCCCAACATCATGAAAGCCTTTCTAAGCAAAGTCATGGATTCATATTTGTCCTAAAGCCCCACTGAGTATTTAGCTCTGTGTGTGTGTGTGTAGCTGTTTTGAATAATGCGATGCAAAAACACACACAAACACTCACAAACTGGCATAACAAAATCAATCCATCTGAGTATGCAGGATTTAAGATATTCTGAAGTTCTTCATTAGCATTTTCTTTAGGGTCCTGCTTTGTTCTGAATAAAACATTGCTTAGTTTCCAGGTGTGGACAAACTGTATGTTATTATGATGGTTTGAATTAGTGTGCATGTGTGGCTTCAGGGATCTGTATGTGTATATCCTTAGGTTACTGAGCTAATGGAATTCATTGCTTCAGGCTACATGCCCTCTACTTGCTCTAGCATGCACACACACACACACACACACATGCACATGCACTCACACGGTGTCTGCTGAGCATGACCCTGCATATCACTTATGACAAGCTGAGGGGAGTCTGTGTGTTGTTTTGTTTTTTTGTTTCACTTAAAACACAGACACTTTAACCTTGTAGCCTGTCAGTAATGTAAAACTGACCAATTATATATCAATACATTTACATTTTCCTTGGTGTCACTGGGGCCGATATATTGTACATTGAACTACATAGTATACAGGCTTCAGAGTGAACACTATATTGTGGTGTAGATTTTATTTTAAATCAATAAAATTATTATTTTTGTAAATGTATTAAAAATTTAAAATTGATTGATCTTTTACTCACAAAAGTATTCAGACTCTTTGCTATGGTGAATATAATCATCTTGGAGATGTGTCTGTTCATGACAAAAAAAACAAAAAAACAAGCCATGAAGTCCAAGAATCTCTTTGCACACCTCTGTGATACAACTGTGGCAAAGTTTGGATCAGGCCGAGGGTAGATAGCCATTTCTGAAGGTTTGCGCGTTCCCAGAGGCACGGTGGCAACAACCCTAACTAAACAGCCAAGGCAGTGCTGGAGTGGCTTTGGGACAAGTCTATGACCATCTTTAAGCGGCCAAGGCAAAGCCCAGGGTTAATCCCCATAGAACATCTGTGGAGAGACCTGAAGATGGCGGTTCACAGATGCTTTCCATCCAATCTGACAGAGCTTAAGAGGATCTGTCAGGATGAATTGGATAATCTGCACAAATCCAGGTGTGCAAGGCTTGTAGAGCCTTGCCCAAGATGACTTGAAGCTGTAATTGCTGCCAAAGGGACTTCTAGCACTGAACTGAAGGACTGAATACTTTTGGAAATGAAAATTTTCAGTGTTGGCTGTTTAATACATATTTTAAAAAAAATCCCCAAAATTCTACATTTGCCTTTGTCATTATGGTTAATTTAGTGGAGGCCGATAAGAAACTGGCAGTTGATCCATTTCAAATTAAATCTACAACACACACAAAGTGTGCAAAAAGTGAAGGGGGTAATTAAAGTGTGCAACAATATAATGGAAAAACAACTTTAAATCATCCTAATTTGTTTATTTTGTTGGGTTTCAAATAATTAAAGCTACACACTGGTGTCAATTTCAGTGATTTTCTGGCCATAAAAAACCCATTCAAACCTTCATTTCATGTTTTATATCAACCTGAGAGCAGTTCCTTTGGCATTTTTCCTCACAAGAGTTTTTATGGGCCTGTTTTATTTCAGATGATATTGCTGTTTAGAATCAATGTGCATTCAATTTAGATTATTACACAGCTAGCGTATTGTGTCACATATAGAGATGGAATTCAACAGTCCTGACGTAAGAGGTGGAGAATCCCACTACTGCCCATCAGAATTCAAAAATAATGACATGCTGCAAAGCAGGTTTAAAATGCATATATATAAAATGCACAGCAGGGTTACTGCTTGGAGAATGGGTGTAACGTACAGGTACACATACTATGTATGACGTCCTAGCAAAAGCTGGAAAATGTTCTTGATTAAAAATATTTATAATTTCTATAACAATATAACTGGCATGAATCAAGTCATTTGACTGGACTAAACTATTTCTAAAAATATATTTCTTTTCTGGTCTCAAACTATATCCAAAAGTGTAGCTGAGTAATAAACTAACTTTGTTCAAGTGCAAAAAACCAACAAATTACAGCAATTATTTAGCTACTAAACCAAAATAAAAGCCGTTTTCTGCCCAGCCCCCTGCTTTTTACAAATAGCATTTACATAACACTAATTTGTTTGGCCACTTACGCTTTGATAGGAAATGTAATTCCTGCTTACTAGCATTTTTCTTCTCTCTTAATTAAGTATATGAAACACTACATTTATGCAACTCGCCCACACAGGAGAGGAGTAGGCATCATGCATGTTGTCACAGTTTGGCAAATAAAGCATTTTTCAATGTTTACTCAAGCCCACACTCTATAACCTTAACCTAAACTATAAAAACTGTAAACATACTGTACTTGCCATATGTGAATATTATATTTCAAGAGGACAAATTGTAGAAAAAACTAAAGTTAAGGTGTCAGACTCAACAATTTGCAACTTTGAAAACCTTTACTTCAACATGCTTGAATAATGGCAGCAGTTTATTCCCTAATTCTTCTTCATGTGTAGCGTATACCTGTAGACGTTTAGGTGTTGATATACAATACTCTGGCAATTACTACAGATAAGTAGTGCTGAGCTGCAGCCATCCTCTCTCTCCTTACTACTGTTGCTGATGAAAGATCACTAAAGACATTCATATTTTAGTACAAGTAAAACTGATCTGAGTATAGCACAAGCTAGAGATAAAAAAAAAAAAAGATCTCAAATGTAGATTTAGAGTACACACAGATTGTGCTCAGTGATGTTGCGAAGGTTGCAGAGGTTCTCCACCGGAATAAATAGATCCTTTTCCAGTGTGTTTTCTAGAGACTGAACCTCACCGCACTCAGTAATATCTCCCATGTACGCTTGCTCTTTCTCTCTGTGGTTTCATCTCATCCTCTCCGCCATTTAATAATTCATACAAACACTGAAGCTTGTGGGCTGTCTTTCCTCCTGCACAAAACTGCACTCTAAATACTGTAGCATAACAAAGCAGCAACAATAAAATATATCAAAATGTACATTTTGCAATGTAATGAGAGAGAAAACAAAATCTAATGATATTTGGCCCATTAGAAAAATTTTAAAAGCAACTCTGCTGTGAACACTTGTGGGTACAATAAAACATAAGCAAACAGGATTACAGTATAGAGGAAGTAATGGTCTGAATTATCAAACACGTTGCCTATACAATGACAGTAATCACTTTTACTGGCCAGCAGTATGCATTCACTTTCTTACCTCACCTCATCTCCACTTATTTCACTGTAGTTGTTTATTGATGGGACAGAAATCTGAGCTCATTGACTAATGAATTTGGAGATCTTGAAGGTCTTTAACCTCAACAACATCAGTGACTTTAACTGTGAATTATTCATCTACCACTTATTCCAATAAGTCCTTCAACCTAAGCAACAATATACTGTATGTACCATAGAATATGTCCAATAAACTACCCAAATTGTGCACATACAGTGGCGCAAATAAGTATTTGATACACTGCCGATTTTTCAAGTTGTCCCACTTACAGAGAATGGACAGTTCTGTAATTTTTACACATCAACTCTGAGAGACAGAATCTACAAAAAAAATTCCAGTAAATCACATTGTTAGATTTTTAAATCATTTATTTCCATTTTATTGCATGAAATAAGTATTTGATCACCTACCAACCAGCAAGAATTCTGGCTCTCACAGACCTGTTAGTTTGTCTTTAAGAAGCCCTCCTATCCTCCACTCATTGCCTGTATTAACTGCACCTGTTTGAACTCGTTACCTGTATAAAAGACACCTGTCCACACACTCAATCTATCAGACTCCAACTTCTCCACTATGGGCAAGACCAAACAGCTGTCTAAGGACACTAGGGACAGAATTGTAGACCTACACAAGGCTGGGATGGGCTACAGGACAATAGGCAAACAGCTTAATGAGAAGGCAACAACTGTTGGCACAATTATTAGACAATGGAAGAAATTCAAGATGACTGTCAGTCTCCCTCGGACTGGGGCTCCATGTAAGATCTGGCCTCGTGGAGTATCAATGATCCTGAGAAAGGTGAGGGATCAGCCTAGAACTACACGGGAGGACCTGGTCAATGACCCGAAGAGAGCTGGGACCACAGTCTCAACGGTTACCATCAGTAACACACTACACAGTCATGGCTTAAAATCCTGCAGCACACGCAAAGTCCCTCTGCTCAAGCCAGCACATGCCCAGGCCTCTCTGAAGTTTGCCAAAGACCATCTGGATGATCCAGAGGAGGCATGGGAGAAGGTCATGTGGTCAGATTAGACCAAAATAGAACTTCTTGGTATAAACTCCACTCGCCGTGTTTGGAGAAAGAAGAAGGATGAGTACAATCCCAAGAACACCATCCCAACTGTGAAGCATAGGGGTAGAAGCATCATGCTTTGAGGGTGCTTTTCTGCAAAGGGGACAGGACGACTGCACCGTATTGAGGAGAGGATGGATGGGGCCATGTATCGCCAGATTTTGGGCAACAACCTCCTTCCCTCAGTAAGAGCACTGAAGATGGGTTGTGGCTGGGTCTTCCAGCATGACAATGACCCCAAACACACAGCCAGGGCAACTAAGGAGTGGCTCCATAAGAAGCAGTCTCCAAACCTGAATCCAATAGAAAATCTATGAAGGGAGCTGAAACTCACAGTTGAGGTGTACCTACAGTACAATGAAAATTACAGATCTGTCCATTCTTTGTAAGTGGGAAAACTTGAAAAATCAGTGGTGTATCAAATACTTATTTGCCCCACTGTATGCTTATGGAACTGGCATGGTTTCAAAATGGTTGTGTACAAAAAACACTTTGTTAGATTTAGAAAAAGATAGTAGTTTGGCTTGAAATGACACGGTTGCATTAATTAACATGTTAACAGTTAAAACTGTGTAATGATTACAGATTAAACTCAAATTAGCACCCTGTGGTTATAAGCCTCCACCAACCAGTCAAGTTGTAGTTTACATGCATGTCTGTCTACACTCACATATAGTGAAGACTTTCGAGTAATGTGACAAATCTGAAGAAATTCCCTTAAGGTGTTCCTGAGATATGCTCATCAGAATGAGACGGATGGACAACCACGGCTGTCGCTGGCACAAAGGTGTTAAAACAAACAAACAAACAAAAAAACTGCTTGTAACATAGAAGTCGAACACTGGTCTCCTGTGGGGAAAGTCCTGTTTAACACCGACTTTGTCACTGTTGGGTGATTTTCTAAGACTCCCTGATTTATTATTTTTATAGCCTTTCATATTCTGCATGTATCCTTTTGCAAAGTATTTCTCTTACATTTACAGTAGGTGAGGAGATGGCTAGGCTAAAGTTCAATCTGTGTGAGAGCAATTACGGTACTTGGCCGCTCCTCCTCGTATGGTTTGTCTTAGGTAATAAACCATAGCCTATATTTTTAAATTATTATTTTTAAATTAAGACTAATAAAGAAAAGATAGTCTGATGTTGTTGCTAACCTTATCATAATATAAAAAGTGCTAAACACATTACAGTATCTTCATTCTGCATTCATAAAGGAGATCAAGGTCAGCCACCATGCTGCATATATTTCTTATCTTCTTTTTCCCTGCTAGGAACAAAGAGAGTAGACAAATATTACTGTTTGAAATTAATCACATGTGAGCCCTATGAAAGGGAAATTATTTATAATGAACTTTTAGGATTTTATCTCAGTGTTGACATCCTTGGGGTGTCAGCCACCCCAGCTGAGAGCAATATGGCTGGAGACTGTATGCTTGTCTTTTAAGTTTTTGTGCAAACCTGATTAACATCTGGAAAAAGGAAATGGATAGATTTAAGTTAAGAATGAGTGAAAGTGAGTTGCAGTTCGACAGCAAAAGGGATTAGAGCAGCAAACAGGCTCATCTTCCTGCAGGGCCTCTTGTCTCAGCTTGAATGCTGTTATACATTTTCTATCAGACTCGTGCAGCCAGTGTGCCCTTTTTATGCTAGGATATGCTGCAGGGCTAGCTACATCAACCAGGGGGACACAGAGTCTGAGACAACCCATAGAACCTCTAACAGTGAACTGAGCTGGGGCTCACTGACAGTGCTGGAGGAAAGGATGTCAGCAAAACTAACTATAACTGTCAATGACCTCCAACTCTCTTCATGACATAATGTCAACCTTCAGGAGGACCTTGAGACATGGGCTTATTTCACAAAACTAAAAGCTCACCCGGTGCTGACTTTACCAGCTATCAGCCAACTCAACAATACTACCTCCCGCAGCAAAATCAGCAGCAACATTAGCCAGCTGGGACGGTGGTCAGAAATATTTTGTTTGCATAACTACCAAACACCCTACACCTTATAGTCTGACTGCATGGACTGAGCTATCTTTTGAACTTTAAATTTTCGTAGCCTGGTTTTATGGAGCCATTGGCAATGTAAAAGCAACAAAGCTGTTATTGACACAGGTACAAGACAAACGTATATCAATTGTAAATGGTTTCTTAATGCATACTTAGTTTAAAAGATGGTGCACATTTACTCTAATGTACAGTGAAGTAATTTCAAAGGGAACATAAAATGAATAAAACCTTTGCATATGGCTTCATAGACTGAGAGCAAATTGTGTTTGTTCAGTAGGAAAAAAACCTGACATGTTGAGATAGGGAATATGTACAAATGAAGAACCTCTGATTGATTTTCAAAACACTCCCATAATAAAGTGCCTGTGAAAGGTCCTGAAGTTTAAATTGGAATGTTTACAGCGTTAATAGTTCTCAAAAACTCGAGGCAAAGACATTTAGACTAACATCTTATCATTTACACATCTCATACATCTTCTGCTTATCTACCATTACAACTTCATTCTTAACTTGTATTCTATCTTAAAGTCATTCCCCTGTAAAGCCAGTCAAGCCTCCATTTATTACAGCATTGCAATAAGCTGAGAGGGAAGCAGCACTAGATGTACCTTCCATCCTTTCACAACCTTCACACCCTTTATATTTAAAATGAAGACAGACTTATAAGTGTTGGCTCTTAGGTTACAGCTAAGAGATTTAGACATACACATGCACATACTGCATAGACAGTTTTTTTTTTCAACTTAAGCAGGCAATTGTTAAGTAAGAGAAGAAAATAAAGCTGATTGGGGAGAAGAAAGGTGTGAAGGAGATAAGGAAAAAAAAGGCTGTCATCTTTAGGCATGTAAAAGACTGCACCACAGCTCCCAGTAAGTCCAGTACAAATACCAGTCGTGTTATATGGCATAAGCAGTATGGAAAAGGAAGCTAGTCTGAGGTTATCATCACAGGAACTGTAACTAAATTATATAAATAATTAGACTAACAAAACTATTTAAATAGAGCATAATTCATGTGTAGGTGTTTCTATGTCATGTATTGTCATCGTTTTAGAGGAGGGAGACGGGAGATCTGAATCTGAATCAGAACCTGCTTTACTGGCCAGGTGTGTCTGACACACGAGGAATTTGACTGTGGTACATCGGCTGTCAATGTGTATGTACGTATCCCCATGCAAGGGGCAAGGAAACAATAAACCAACATAAGGCTGTGTAATATAACCAAATAAACAGTATTAACAAGCAACAAACAGTGCAAACAATGCAAAATAAACAGTATAAACAGGCAGTAAACAATGCAGAGTGTGGTTTGTCTCGTTTTTTCACATTGAAGGTTCCAACCTTAGCACCACTGGGCTTTGTGCATGGATTTCGGCTTGGTCTTCTTACTATCATTCAAATAATTTATCAGAAGAGAAATGATGAAAAATTACATATTATTAAATCACAAATATTATATTGCTCTAAAAATCAATTAATTTTCCAAATTGTTCATGTTTAGTTGGGAGTTTTTCCTTTTTAATGAAGGAACAGTATGTGTGCATGTTTATTTGGGGCTCATGCAGTGCACCTGTAATATTAATATATTGTAGTGTAATGATGTCCTTGAGAAGTAGCACTTTAAATACAATATACCTGTAACATAACAGGCACTCTTACAGCCCATTCTTCATCTTTCTGATGCACCGCATTATCTAAACCTTGAAGCTCAGAAACCCTCAGAAACCCTGATCACTGTGTTTCTGATGTTTTAGTCCAAACTATTTTCTCCTGAATTGTTGTCAGCCTGTGTGTATGAGTCATTAAAGAATTGCAACTACATGCAGCTGTTCAGTCATGTATTCTGAAGTGATAATGTTGACCCTGGTCTTCATTAAATGCTGAAAAATAGTGTTGACACAAGGCTACAAATAGCAGCTCTAAAGCAGCCCGACGCTGTCATTAATACCTGGCAAGAGAAGCTGTGTAGTACGTTATTTCATGAGAGTGGAATATTAAATCAAAAAATAAAACTCTGAGAACTAGCTGGAGTCCATTTGAAAGCAGCGAAGGCTCCCCTGAAAGCAGGGTTTCACCTCTGAGGCCAAGTCGTTGGCTAATCTCCTGATCAAAGTATCGACCTGTCTATGATCAGATAATGGGAACTGCAGTTTGACCAAATCCCAGTGAGACAGCTTGTGTCCATAATAGTTAGTGCATTTAGCACAGCAGAACCGAAGAGCACACAGCATCTCCATTATGATAGTGTTTTGGCCCCCTGACCCCTCACTCCCCATGAGACACTGTACTATACATCCCTGCAGCAGAGGAAAAATAATTTAAAAAAAATGTGGATGAAACTATGGTACTGAGCAAGGTGTGCCCGACTGTAGCATGGACAGTATGTTTAACCTGCAGAGCTGAGCTCACACACAACTGGGAAACTTCAAAGGCTTTAAACAGTCTGCATAAATCTGACGTCCTCTGACGCCATAAAGCTGAGGAAAATGAAACCTCTCAGTTTTAAAAAAAAGACAAAGATTACTACAGTGGAAAACATCTGTGGTTTTTACTGGTGAATCACTTGCCAACACACTGGAAATATTTGGTAAAAACTGTAGTCAAATGTCATTTATTATGTTTCCCTTTATTTATTTATTTTTTTTACTGTGAAACTGCTGCATCTGCAGTCTACTGCAAGCTCTTTACAACGTGATGTCTCCATGGAACATAGAGCACCCTGGTAATGCCAGCCCCCGTACACCAGTCTCCTATTATCCAGGCTTTTGATTACCTGCATCTTTCAAGCACTTGTTTTTTGGCAGCCCTGCTACTCTTTGTCCTTTCTGCATTGATAGAGTAAACTCACTTTGGTTTCTAGTGGCCTGTACATTGATTTACTGTGCAGTGCTTGGCTAGATCTGGCTTGTCCATCGCATCACTCATTTAATGGAAGAACAATGGGTGATAAAGTTTATCCTCAGCATCACTAGCATTAGCCTTTCATATTTACTTCAGCGTGTAGCCTATCATTACATACTTTATATT
>NW_018127914.1:1640915-1642488 GCF_001952655.1 Monopterus albus
GGGAAAGATCATGGCTTGAGTTAAAATGACTACTTCACTTTGGCCTCTAAAGTTTTGTCACTTCAATGTAAATGTCATTAAAAATGATGATGCTGCTGTTTCTCTTGGGAATGATGTCTAAGCCATATTGTTGTGCCTTATGAAGGAATTCTTGAGAGCATTAGATTTAGTATACATATACAGCTATATATAGGCTACTGCAGCTTCTTGCCAAGTCTTCAATATGCTGCTTGGATGACTGAATTGCAAAGTATTGCATGCCAAATATTTTTCTATAACCACTTCTTGAATTAACAGGTTTTAAACTTTGCACCTCATCTGTTTCCTGACTGAGCTGTATCTCACATAGAAATAATCTTCAGGCTTTCATCTCATTTAAACCATCTTCCTTGCTGTCACTATTTCTGCATGCATGTCCTTCCTCATTAAAGTCAGTCACTTAACTAAGTTATGGATCAGTGCCATCTCCTCTCCTTGCAGCAAGACAGAGAAATAGAGACAGACTGAGATCAAGGGACAGACAGATAGAAAAAGTTTGAGGAAAGACAAGGAAACAAGTAGAAAATCGACCATGATGATGATGATGATACAATAAATTTGTTTTTCCTGTGGCAGCTGTTTCATAGTGGGAGGTCACATCACTGTCCATATGTTACAAGATCTTGGAAGTAAATGTACTTTTTTTTTTTAATCTTTTTTTTAACTTTTAAAATCTCATTTTTCAAGAGTTTCCTGGCACAACAATGTTCCAGGCAAACAGTACAAATACAAGCATTAGAGATAAATCCATAACACCCTCTCCTCAGTTAAAACTAAAAAATAATTCATAAATATTCATCAAAACCCCATAAAATATGTTGAACAGAAGACGGCAAAAGATTTAAAACTTAAAAAAACAAACAAACCATCTAACAAACACCCTGACACTGGCAGATAGGTGATGATGTGCTGGCTTCCTGCAGCAAAGCTTTAAATCTGCTCAGAGAAGCAGTGACTGTAATTTTAACTCATTTTGTTGACAGATCCATATAGTGTATACAGAGATATGTAAAAGCTCTGCTACTAAATTCTATTTGGACCTTAGGTACAGATAATAAGATGCTCTGTGAACGAAGTGTGTGACTGCCCATATACAGGTGCATCTCAATAAATTTGAATATCGTGGAAAAGTCCATTTATTTCAGTAATTCAACTCAAATGGTGAAACTTGTGTATTATATAAATTCAGTACACACTGACTGAAGTAGTTTAAGCCGCTGGGTCTTTTAATTGTGATGATTTTGCTCACATTTAACAAAAACCCACCAATTCACTGTCTCAATAAATTAGAATATGGTGACATGCCACTCAGCTAGTCAACTCAAAACACCTGCAAAGGTGTCCTGAGCCTTCAAAATGGTCACTCAGTTTGGTTCACTAGGCTACACAATCATGGGGAAGACTGCTGATCTGACAGTTGTCCAGAAGACAATCATTGACACCCTTCACAAGGAGGGTAAGCCACAAACATTCATTGCCAAAGAAACTGGCTATATCCAAACATGTTAACAGAAAGTTGAGTGGTAGGAAAAAG
>NW_018127914.1:1642667-1647925 GCF_001952655.1 Monopterus albus
ATGTGGGCTAAGCAGAAGAAGAACTGGACTGTTGCCCAGTGGTCCAAAGTCCTCTTATCAGATGAGAGCAAGTTTTGTATTTCATTTGTAAACCAAGGTCCTAGAATCTGGAGGAAGGGTAGAGAAGCTCATAAGCTGTGATGATTTGGGGTGCAATGTCATGGACTGGAATGTAATTTTTAAACCATTATGAGGTGCTGAGAACAGCAAGAACAGGACAAGCAAGGGAGAACAGCCCAGGCTCTCCTTGCCACCAGGTTATTTTACATATCTGCAAGCCAAGCAGCTCAACCCTCCCACCACCCTTACAGGTCCTTACTGTGGTAATGGCCAGGAGCAGTCGGTCTCCTTGGCACAGCCCATCTGTTGTTTTTGTTTTTCAGACTGAGGGTGGGAGAGGAGTGGGTTGATGGGTGGGTCGGTGTTGGCTCGGGTGAGGAATGAGAAAATGATGGGAGGCTGTAGCCGCAAAATGTTGCCAGTCTGTTATTACAGAAGCTTCACATTTATCTTCTTGGCTGGGACTGCCCTGTACATGGGTGGTACGTTACACGTCAATATTCTAGAATGTTCATATAGGCAGTAGGTGTGTGTGTGTGTGTGTTGTTATCTTCTATTTTCAGGTGTTTCTCTCTAACTAAAAATGGACATGCATTTAGCTGTGTCACTTACTTCCCTGATTCTGTTGTGAAAATCCCTTACTCATGCTTCAGACATGAGTGAACAGTTCAAGCCCATCAGACTTCACGTCTGTAAAATAGCATAAATTAACAGTATCTTATCTATAGTTTCCAGAATGACACTTATCCATGCAATCTATTCTTGCACAATTATCCAAGAAGATGAGAAATACTACACGTTGACTCGAAGCTGAAAATTATAACTATAATGCATGTATAAGAGCCAGGTTAATACTGATACATGGTGCTGCTAATGAAACACAGACAGTCATACCAAACGTTATCATTATAAAAGCAAAATAATACTAACAGTAAATAAAACAACTAACTCCTGAAATCCAATCCTAACATCCCTACCAAGTATTGAGTACATATAGAGTAAAAGAACATACTTTCCAGAAGGCCAACAATTCACTAAAAATGTTTTTATAGGTCTTATGAGGTATTCTAATTTATTGAGATAGTGAATTGGTGGGTTTTTGTTAAATGTGAGCCAAAATCATCACAATTAAAAGACCCAACAGCTTAAACTACTTCAGTCTGTGTGTACTGAATGTATTTAATACACAAGTTCCACTATTTGAGTTGAATTACTGAAATAAATGGACTTTTCCACGATATTGTAATTTATTGAGCTGCACCTGTACATACATGGGTATGCAGGTAATAATCCAAGAATGGCTTTGTAAATAATGCAATACCAATGAAAGAGTCAAGGAGGTCCTTAAAGTTTATGCAATATATTATAGAACACTGTGCTTGCAAAGAATGCAAACAATGAAATGATACATTCAGATATAAAATATATAGACTATATATAAAAATAAAGTAACTGCAATAATCATTAATATTTCTGTCCAAAACTAAAGCTTCAACCTCTCAAATCTCAAAGTTCCCATCTATACCACTGGAAATCGGCAGTGTATATACATTAAAGCTTTGTGCAGAAAACCTACATACCACTTTGGAAGGTGCACAGGAACAAATATAAGTCCAAACATTTAAAGTACAATTTTGAACACACACAAAGAGGACATAACCCAGCAACCTGTAACTGGCAATGGCTTTAACTGATGAACGCAACCAAACCTGAGTCTGATCAACCTTCACTATATATAATTAAATACTTTCCATTTTCCTGCCCATTAAAAAGTTTTAACTCATCACATCACTTTGATAATAAGGCATTTTTACTCTTTTATTTAGTTCAAATAATTTGTGATGGAAAAGCTGCCAGAGTAGGCAATTCACTGAGCAATACCGTCCCTAATATCACACTCTAGGAGGCAGACAGGCAAACAGTAAGGCCATAGTATACTTGAGATGAACAAATTTGTACAATATGCAGTCTGAACACGCCTGTGACAGCAGAAGCAATATAGCTGTTCCAAGCTGCCACACTCATAGGCAGGTCAAAAATCCTGCCACCACAGAGGGAGGGCATGTGATGAATCACACTGGAATGGTGCACTCCTTTAGGACAGTTCCTCCTTGAAAGCCTTCGTGCTGTTACGCCCATTTGTACATACAAAAAGTGATAAAAGTTGTGTGAAGAATAAAAAAAAAAAAGACAGCTTGAAAATCCTTAAATACTCCAGACATTCAGCCACTTTGTTGTGTGAAGTGGGTGTACTTGTCAGAAAATCCATTTTAAGAAGTTACAAAAATTGTCAAATTCAGGGAGTTTAAGAACTGGTCCACTATTTGCAAGCACTCTGGTTTGAAGCATACTGACATTTCGTTTGTTGTTCCACAGCACCAACAGTTTCCACAGAGGACTGCTGGACTCACAGCAAGGCGCCCAGCTAGAATTTATTCTGCAGACTAAACTGTAGAGAACACATACAGGAATGATTCCTGGCTAAAATGCAGAGGGCGGGCAACAAGTTAACTTGTTGACTGGCACATCTTCTCACCGACATATGTAGGGCACATCTAATCAACTGCCAGACAGAAAAAGTGCATTTTAGAGCCAACTCTGACTGTCTGATAAAACTGTATCTGCAGGGTAGTTATCAACTAGTTTGATGCATTAAAATCTGTGCCCAGTTTAGGCCACTGTGCTGGGATTTCATGATTTTCATGGCTGCGTTACTCACACTATGGGGAGCAAAACTCGTTAACACACATTATGACCTTTCTCGTGATGACTTGGTTTAAAGTTAGGATAGGGTTGTAAAGTGCCCATAAGGGATACAAACAAATGTGTGTGTGAGACAGTATGTGATTGAGAGAGAGAGAGAGAGAGAAAGAACACAGGCAACGTGAGGGGGAGATGAGGGGGCTGGCAGGTTGCCAGCTTCCTTGTTTGACACAGCGAGTCTCTGACAGGTCTCAAGGTCTGCCAACATACACTCAGTCACGTGCACACACACTCAGAAACCCAACCACACAAGGTCTGCCAACACACATCTGTAAAACTTTTCTAGCCAGAGGCTGTTGAGGGGGTAGGATGTAAAGGGAGGTAGTGATGAATGAGGGATTAGATGGGAGCGCATAAAAGATACATGTACACACATAGGAGGAGAACTAATAGGCCTTTAAGGGTAAAACTGAAATGCTGAAGAGTGTTTGGATGGATAAATAGATCGAGAATAAGAGGGAGAATTACAATTTTTTTATGTTCTTAAATTTGGTGCTAGAAAAATGGAATTATGGAGTCAAATCATATTTTACACAGCTATGAGCAGTTATTTGTCAAACCAATCCATCTTTACTAGGATGTTTCACTTCCACTCCTCCACATTTTCTGCTCCATGTTTTGGGAACATTTCATCTAATTTCTTCTCTTTCATTTCTCCTCCTTTCTCCTGGTTTGCTTCTCCGAGGATTGTTTTTAAAAATAACACATTACAAATGTGTGTGCCATTCACTTCTCTGAGGAAAAGGCTGCAATTTGTGAATCTAATCGGCAAATGCAGTAACCTGCACTTGGACTGACATCAGAAATGACTTACCCTTAAGCAACTCACTGAAGGAGGTGTGTTTTGATATTCAGTGAAATACATAAAAAGAAAATATATTTTTTACTGGTCCCAGTAGTGATCCAAACCTAGCAATCTGGTAAGCATGTGACATAAAAAAGGATTTTTTTTCTTTAATTAATCCAAGTATGAAAACAATACATTAAAATATTATGAATAACAAGAGAGTTTGTGGGTGAATGTGAAAAAGTTCAGGTATATGCAACTACAAGTGTGTATCTTTCTGGGTGTCTGTATGAATGTATGCATGTGGGCCACCAAATGCAAATGTCCACATTTCAGCTATCCTGCTTAGAGTGCAGTTCCTAAATGTCAGTTTGGCCCCTGCAGGGCTTAACTTCCGGGAACTAAAGGATTATGGGAAAAATGTCAGGGAGAATCTGAAGTATTGACGATAGCAAATAAGTGGGAGAAAGATGTCGGCGCAGATTCTCAGTCATGCAGGTCATAGTAAGCTGAAAAAAAAATCAACCGGACTAGGTCGAAGACGTTTCACCTCTCATCAGTTCTGTGAGAAAAAGAGAGAGCCAGATGCAGAAAATGGGCTTTGAGAATATGGGAATGAATGACAGGAACTAATCATAAGATACACATTTGCAAAATGCGGAGCACACACACACACACACACAGATGCAACGTTACATAGCCCCTAGGGAAATAACTCATAGAAGGACCACTGTTGCATGTACAGTATCTTTTCTGTGCCTAGCGTATATACAAATAAAGTGGGAAAGGAGTGCCAAATACTGCAGCCTATTAATTCATCCATCTTGAACGCTGTAGGTATTCTGTCCTCCCTAAAAGTCCGTGTCTAGTTTGGCAGGTAGTTAAACAGTCCCAAACAGACGGCAAAGATTCGTGGCTTCAGACCTCGTTTATTGCAACCACTTTGGAAAATTATAAAACTGTAAACACATAAGTACAAGCAAACACATTAGATGCTTACGTTGTAACCAGAAATCACGTTTATTTTCCTTAAAATAGTAATCAACATTGCGCTAGCTTCATGCTAACTTACAGTATAAAAACACATAGACGCGCTAACTTGAATTAGCTTGACAGTCGCGGTATTCTATTGTATACAAAACATACATGTTGGTCCGTAAGTAGAGCACATATAACACATAACACCAGTAAACTGACATAAACAACGAGCTTACAGGCATATCTTCCTTTGCTCTGTGGAACGGTTTCAAGTCGAGCTAAAGGGCAGCTAATTCTTGCCATTAGGATGAACTACTACTTCCTGGCCTAAGGACAATTTCCCACGAGCCTCGGAATAAACATGGTCGACAACCGCTAGGCACCTGTATGATATTTCATCAAATGTTGTGGCCAGAAAAATAAGTAAATAAAAAAAAAACCATATAAGGAAATCATTTGAGACTACGCGATTCTTATTGGTTCACTGCATCATTCGAGCTTTGCCTATGACGTCATTCTAGAATGTGCCTTTCATGTAGTGCACCGCAGAACACAGCAGCCATCAGATTAACTCACACAGTGAACCAGATAAGACGTTTCGTCAGTGTACACACAGTTTTTACAAAACAAAACTGAAAAAGCTAAATTAGCTTATAAACTAAGGTATTTT
>NW_018127914.1:1650697-1660276 GCF_001952655.1 Monopterus albus
TCTGGAAAATCAGATTGAGGAGGTTCAGACAAAGCCAAAGAAAAAAAGCTTGAAGAAAAGATTCCTCAAGCTCTTTAAGAAAAGCTGATCTGTGAACCTCACTTAACCTGCACCCCCAAAACCATCAAGAAAGTGACGAATGAAAGATAAAAAAGTAGAACAGTTTTATTTTACAGGTTTGCTACCTCCTCTAACTGTAAAAGATAGTGTTACCATATATCCATATATATATATGTGGTAACACTCTTTTATGTAGCATACCTGTAAAATATACATGTTACTTTGGGCAGCACAGCGGCGCAGTGATTAGCACTGTTGCCTCACAGGTTCCAGGTTCAAGCCCCGGCCAACCTGGGACTTGTGTGGAGTTTGTATGTTCTCCCTGTGCCTGCGTGGGTTCTCTCCGGGTGCTCCGGCTTCATCCCACAGTCCAAAGACATGCAGCTTAGGCTGATTGGCGACTCTAAATTGCCCCTAGGAGTGAGTGAGTGAGTGTGTGTGGATGGATGGATATGCATTTAATTTTAATAAACAGAAATAAACATGCATAAACTAATAGAAAAGCCTTTTACATGATTCCTGACAGTATTGCACAATGTCAATCAATCAAGCATAAACTTTATTGCTAAATAAGTTAAAATACAAGGAATTTGACTCAAGCTAAATGTCTCTAACGTGCACTAAATAAAAGACAAAAATAAAAAAAGAAAACCATCTATTTCTAAATATATAAAAGTTTAAAATGAGCTATTTTATGTACAGTGGTTACATCTATAAGTTATTGCTCTGTGGTCTTTGCTATATCTTGTTCTACATATTAAACATGGATTAACTCATATGTGTCAAATTCAAGGCCCACGGGCCACATCCGGCCGGCGTACAATTATATCCGGCCTGCGAGATCATTTCATATACATTTTTTTATGTCTTGGCGATATGAAGAACAGCTGCCTTACCGAATGATGGGCTACTGATGGTGTGAACATTTTAGCAGACCCAGACCTGGTGACATCAATCAAGAAAAAAATTTTTTAACAGAAAACGAAATGCAGAGAGAAGATGAAAGAGGAAACTGGGGAATCAGAAATAAAAAAGTGAAACAAAACTCATGAACACCCAGTTCACACTAGTTGGTGAACTAGTGCAAGTTGTTTCCCCACATTTGTTCATTACTACTTGAGCACCTAGCTGGCTGGTGAAGAGGTGACAGCACACTCTTCCTCAATGAGAGAAAGAGACAAATGTGTAATCAGCATGTATTGAACATGACATCCCCTTCTAAAGAGTGTACTTAGCTGGAGGGCGCATTACCACTTTGCCTTGATTTTGATACTGCAGCAGTATCAGAATTTAACATGTACTTTAAATCTTGGATGGGCTCCCCGAGCTGCCTATGGACAGTTTAGAA
The DNA here is from genome assembly GCF_001952655.1 of Monopterus albus. Taxonomy (NCBI): domain Eukaryota; kingdom Metazoa; phylum Chordata; class Actinopteri; order Synbranchiformes; family Synbranchidae; genus Monopterus; species Monopterus albus. The sequence goes on from NW_018127914.1 coordinate 1,652,106, forward strand.
AACTGTATTTAAATTAAGGCCTGGTTGGAGGAGTGGATTTGAGATAAAATCTCTACTGACAAAGTGCAAATCATGTTTTCAAGATTGACAAGAAGCAGGTTTACATTTGGTAAATGGTCTTATACAGCACTGTTCTACACACTGATGCACTCACCAATGACAGAATCAGGAGCAACTTGGGGATCAGTGTTTTGCTGAAGAATACTGGCATGTGGACTGGATAAGTCAGGAATCAAACCACTGACCCTGCAGTTAGGGGACAACAAACTCTCCCTCCTGAGCACCCGCTGCCCACAGACAATGTTCACGATCTTCAACAAAAAAATTAAGACAGGTGGGATTTGCAGAGGGGCATGTCTGCCAGGTACTAGGGCTGGGTGATAATTGTATTTTAAATGTAGTTGTGTTAATGAATCATGATCTCAGTATTGACCAAAATAACCCTATTATGATTTTTGCAACAACCGTGCAGCCCTAGCAGGTACAGCGAGCCGCTATGAACGATCTATATGTTGCTTCTCGGTACTGTAGCTATTGTCTAACTTCAAACTGCTTAGCTAGCTCACCAAGTCCCACCTGACTTATTTGAGTGTTCTTACTTGAATGACGTTATGTTTAACTCATCCCTCTTTCTTGTATCATATCTGCACTGAAAAGGTCATAACACAGGAAAACAAAGTCATGCATATTACATCACATTAAAATAATGCACTATGCATCTCAAATTCTGAGAGGTGGGTTCAAAACAGTGACCATTTAGATGATGAGAATACGACATGGAAACAGATGGAGAAAAATGTCACTGGGGGACTTAGGGCCACCATCCACAGAAGCCAAGACAGCATCTGCATCCAACGCCAGGTAGAAGCACTGTGGCAGATAGGATGTCAGCCAGCACTAACATCTGTGGAAACTAGGACAACGATAGCATCCGCTGACACACAAGTGTCTCAGAAATGTGGCCAAGGAGGAGGAAAGGCAAATAGACCTATAGAACACCCACTACTGAGGAGGAGAGGGCTCTGCTACCGGGTTTGTGTTTTTTAAGGTCCCAGCAGCTCCAGAGTTTCAAGTCTTTCTCCATATGAAAGTACAGCAAATAAAAAACTATGAACGTGATCCACATTCAGCTTTGCACACCATTCATATATCTTCATTTCATATAGACTTGAAGAACACTTTCTAGAAGTCTGGCACAGGGTCACAGATGTTAATGATCTTTATGGGGGTTTTTTTTTTGTCCTTGTTGTTCATAAACTCATCAAATTTCTGATGGAACAGTTTCACTACACAACCTATCTTGGGTGAACCGTCATCTCATTTATGTAGATTTTAGAAAATGTTTTTTGCCGTTTTTGCAATCGTCTCCATTTCTGCTCTGCTGCTTACTGTGGTGCTACCCCAGAATGACATGTCAGCAAGATGCCCCAGCTTACTGAGAAGCCGAGAACATATGTGCTTTCAGCCTCATACTAGAACCTTTTTTTTTTTTTAAGAGCAGGCTGTTTCACCCTTAAGCTCAGCTTTTCCATCATTTTTCAAAAATGTGAAAATTTTTATTCTCTTGGACTTGTCTTTCAGCAGCTACACGTTTTGTACGGAAAGAACAGGAAAAATTGTCACACTGTAGACTTTTCTAAAATATATATAAAAATCTCAACTTCAAACAATTATCTTGATGCCAGATCACCGTCTGTGTCAACCTGACCAAGATTCAGTCTGATCTGAAAAGCAGAACAGGATAGAACTCAGATCATAGCAGAATTTGAAAGCAGAACCTTCATGCTTCAGATACAAAAAGCTCAATCAGTAAATCTGTGTTTACAGGAAGCCTCACAGATTTGCAATAGGTACTAAGCATTTCAGGCATTTCTTTATCTACAGTTTATCTCAAATTTGTTACTTCATGCATTTATTTTGTTAACTTTGACCAATTTGTATGGATTATGTTTAGAATGAACCATTCATTAGAACCTCATCAGGAAACAAACTCAGCTGTCAAGGCTGCAGGCTGTAAAAGTGTGTACTGCGAGTATATGTGTGTGTGTCTCACTCTGCTATACATCTCTGTGAATCCCATTGTTTCAAAGCGGTGGACCATCCATCACCATTAGGCTGAGGCAGAGAGCCCGACTCACACTCAGGAACAATTCCACTAAGAACACCTCTCTCCACCACACTGTTCTTCACTTTCCCCATTGTGATGTTTTCTCCGCTTCACCTTCTTGTTTTCTCTCATCCTTTCTCTCTCTCTCTTTCTGCAGAATTTAGGCTACAGACTCCAGCAGATGAAAACCTCCCAAGCATGTCTACAGTAATACCTCAGACACACACATGCTGTGCACCCCCCACACAATCTTGCAGTCAATATATTGTTCTAACTCAGCCTTTGGCATGTGTGTGTAGTTATCACTCAGTAAGCAGAGCCGAATGTGAGACGAGAGCAACTTTTTCAGCCTAGGACCTAAAGAGAGCAAAAATAACAAGCTGCACCAAACTGAGGCTTTGTGTTACTTAAAAATAAGCTTGAAAAGTTTTGGTATTAAGAATAAACAATTACATTTACTTTGTCACGTTATCCATGTTTAGTACCGTGTCAGAAAAATCTGTTGTCTCTGCTCAAATATCTAAAAAAGCTGTTAGGATATTGCAGCTTAATATAAGAACAGGACCATGAGGTGGGGTGAGTGGAGACGTTGCACTGAGAGTTAGCCTGGACCAGGGCTTGGTGCTGGGTATAACTGAACTGCTGCTTTCTGTCTATGAGTGTTTGCCACACACACCATCCATCTGGTTAAACCTGGTTCAAGGAATGACCAAGACACAGATACATTACCACAGAGACCTCACAGATAACGCAATGTACAGCTTGATGAATAAAGTCAGGTCTACAGCTGGCAGACAGAGCTGGACACAAAAGAAGTTCTGACTCTGAAAAGGTATACAGATAAAGCATATTCTGAAAGACACGACTACACTTTAGTAATAATTCTCAAATTGAAAGTAACCTACTCTTTAAAGTTAGGTCACAATTAAAGAAAACTGAAAGTAGCTACTAGCATAGCACTTTACATTAGCTCTCAAATTTTATAAAGCTGGTTCACCAAAACAAGCTAAACTGTAAGCTATTCAACACTTCATAACTGAAAGGAAAACAACACAAAGTGTAGGAAGCAGCCCAAAGCTATTTTGTTTTTCTAGTTTGAGAAGTAATTAGTTGTGTTACTGTGTAAATCTGCACTGCAGGACATATTGTCTGCATAGGTCATGCTGATTGATGCAAATGAGATATCTAGCAGCAGATGGAAGATGGTAGGAACATTTGCACAAAAGCTTTGGCCTGAGCATATGTGTAGCAGACAGTGTTTTAACAGTTCAAAGCCAAAAATGTCAGTGGGGTTGTGAGGAAAGCTTGTCCTACCACATATACTTTGCTAAATTAGGCTCATGATACATCAGCCTAAGCAGAAAGTCTAAAAAAAAAAAAAAAAAAACCCCCCCCCCCCCCCCCCTCCCCCAGCCACTCTCAGGACTGATCGGACTGCACTCAGCTACATTAAAGAACCACACCATCCTGGTCAAACACTGATTTCCCAGTCAATCCATATTGTAGAATCAGTACTCAAACCTCCAGGTTCAAGAAGCAGGCCTAGCCTCAGGCTGTTTTACTGATCAATACAGATAGCTCATCTGAGTCAGTGCACTGAATGTCAAGTCAAGTCATCTTACAAACCAAAAATACACCAGAAAATATTAGTTTTTAGTACTTTTGTGTTGACTTATTAATTATAGTGTGTGTTTTATTGTACATGTAGAAATGTGCAGTCTGCAGACACTGTGCACTGAATATGTTGTACATAAGATAATATCTTGCCTACTGGTTGTGCAACATGGTATTTTGTTCACTCCACAACCTTGAGATAAATACTACTTAAAGTACATAGGGAGTGATTTGACTCTTGTGCAAAGCCAAAGAGTGACACAAAGGTTTCCCCTCAAGATACAAACGGTAAGGAGAGAAGGTGGAGAAGAAGCCTTGTTATCTAGGTGAAGGGAAGGAAAAGGACAAGAGGCAGACATTTATTTTTCAGTTCTCTTCACATCTGATTACAGTAAGTTCTTTGCAGAAACATGTACAAGACAAACTCAGCTGTCAATTACGGCTAAAAAAGAAAAAGGTTTCTCTTAGGAAGAGTAATAAGACATAGGAAAGCCAGTAACAAAACTCTGAGGTTTCTGGAGGCCTATGGTTTATACATGCCATGCAGGCATTTGCTGGGCTTCACTCAATCACTCGTGGGTCTCATTTTTTGGCAGTATTACATAATGTCTACTTTAAAATGCAGTGTGAAGCACAGCGTTGGTGGAAAAAGTCTGCAACACTGTCTGAGTAGTACCAAACTGCAAAGGCAAAGAGGCCTGGCACAGGTTAAAGTGTTTTTATACAGGACTCAGCAGAAAAAGTAATACAAATCAACAACACACCACACTGGCCAGGAGCAACACTAAACACCAACTATGGACACATAGCTGCAAGGGGAAAAGACCAACAAACAGGGGACCACACCAAACAGCAAAACTAATCACCACTCCCACTGCACTAGGAAAAACAAACTAGATGTACTGGCTTGACTGTAATCGATTTTAAGACTGAGCAGTCTGAGAGTGTCACAGTGCTGTATGGCAAGGAAAATCAGCAGAAAGCAATGACAAGCAGGTGGACTGCATATTTGTGCTGGCCATGAACTCACACCAGTGGCATTTCTGCCTGCAGGCATGAAGAAGGTCCAGCACCTTGAACAGTTCCTGTACTGCTGACAGACCCGGGATCAGCACTCCGGACAGCGACAGTGAGTGCAGCCCAGAGAGTTTTCAGACTTCTTATAGAGCATTCACACATACAGACAGTAGCTGGTAGTATCTGACGTCTCATAACCTGTGGTCCTGGTGTGTGTTGTGTTGAGCATGCTAATTAAACACATTCTTTGGTAACAAGTCACAGAAAATTGCAAAGCTGGAGAACACAACTGTCAGCTTTTCTGAAGTTTTATAGATAAACAGATAAATTCAGTTGTAAAACTTGCTTTCTTCAACTAAGGCTCTAAAGGTCAAGGCTGTTTTTTTTTTTTTAAATCAAAAATATGTTTTTTTTCTTGAGCCAGCTTGACTACTGTAATATGTCCCTTTCACTGTTTGCTCGAATGCTCTAGCGCAGAGCATAGTTCACCTATTTTAGCCTCTCTTCATCAAGTTCCTGTAAGATTTAGGATTCATTTAAAATATTACTGACTTTTTACTGTTAAGACTATTACTGTTATGGTCAGCGGAGGGCACAGTGCTCATTCACAATGAATAGGAGCTGTTTTTGAATCTGTATGTGTGAACAACCCTTTACACTCTTAATGTTAGTCAGCCAAATCCTTTAACACTGTCAAAGTCACTCAAATATAAATTTATATAATTTTACATTGAAGACAAAATCTGAAATATCTGAAGTTACATTTGCTTCAGTTTTTGTTGGCAAAAGAATGAAAAACACAAGACAGTAGGAGCTGTTTTAATGGGGCTAGTTGGCATGCTCTTCTGAGCTCTGTCTCTCCATGTCAACATGTTTCAAAATTCACAACAGTGAAGTACACTTGTAGCTCAGCAGAAGCCCCAGAAACAGTGTTGCAAGTATCATCTCCATGTACCTTTGTCTTGATACAATGTCAGTTTCCCAGTACATTACAAAAAAGGCTAAGCAGAAAATAAAATGCATAGTTTCTGCAAAAACGCTAAACGTACATGGCTGCTGTAAGTGAAATCCATCTCTGCCTTATACTTCATAAATGCACTTTGTTTTTCTGCCTGTAAAAATGTTTTTATTTATTTGGGGAAACAATCAGAAAGTAATTTCCACTGAAATACTTTTGTGTGTGTGTATACAACTGTGCGTGTTAATACAGTATGCATCTTTGTGTGATGGAGAATAAAACCCACTAGAAGACACTTCTTACTTTCCCTTTCTTCCTGTTCTGCTGCTCATTCTGTCTCTTTTCACCAAGGAGTGCCTAAGAGGCAGGGGTGCTGGATTAGGTTGGATGCGTGTGTCTGTGTTAATGTGTGTGTTTAGAATTTGTTTCCAAGAACAGGTGCTTGAGCACGCTGGGCTTCTCGGAGATGAAACCTCTTCTGCCATCTCTCTCTCAATCTCTACGAAACTCTCACAGGCACACACAGTCTCTCTCACATGTGTGCGCACACACACACAAACTGTATGTTTGCAAAAAAACCCACTACAGACACATGCTTTATATCCATCTGTAATACCCATTTAGTGTATCTTACAACTGCACTGCCAAACAGTAGCAAAAAAATGCAAGCGCAATCTAATGTTACATACACACACAAGTGCACAATAATCTGAAAGCAGGTGGATTTGGTTTTATGTTACTGTATTTCTGTCATTGCCAGTTTTATTGGTATAAAAGTAGAGTTGCATGCATTTGTGAGAATAGAGAGAAAAGCATAAGCACACTAGGAGACAGAGTGGGAAAACTGAAAGGAAGAGAAAGAGATTGAAAAGCCAATAAATAGAGAGAAGAAAGCAAAGAAAAGAAAGAATTTAGACAAAGAGAGATATGTGGTGATGGACAAACCAGCATAAATGTTGGAAAACCTGGGTTGTTGTTGGCTCTGTCAGTTTTTCTAACACCTTCAGCAGCCAGCCCACTTCTACCACTCTAAAAGATTGGCAGATGAAAATATAATTGGGTGATAAAATGTCCGTGCCATGCAACATGGCCATTTATCCACAAAGCCTGTCAAACATTCCACGTATTACCCTAGCGGCCTACAAACTCATACACACACACATACGTTGTTTTCAGCTGCAGTTGTGCCCAGTCTAAGCCACGTGTCTAAATAAAGACACAATACGCTTCAGTGTTTGGTTTCAGCCAAGCTACACGGCGAGAGTGTGTGTACGTGCCTATTTTTGAGTGTGTGTTTTTGTCTTTCTACAGGAGTGTGCGTGTATGTGTGGCTACTGTCTTACTTCTCCACTCAGCTGAAGCCAATTAACTTCACTGCTCTACTGGTGGTAACACACACAGATTTGAGTGCACATACTGTAGATGCAAGCTGTTTACTTGAGCACAGTTGTTAAGGTGAGGAGACAATATTTAGGGTTTTAGATGAGCTGGTAAACACAATCTGTTGCTAGGCTACAGTGAGGTAAGGACTTGTGGGCTCCCATATTTGAGCAATTAGTTTCAAGAAATTCATGCTTTGGAAGATGCACTGTAAGGTGGACCATGACAAACACAATTAGACATTTTCTACCCATCTGCCTGCCTTTGTTTTACACAGGGAAGAGGGCTGTGATCCATAGGAACAGATGATTTGACAAAAAAAAATTTGATTTTTCAGTCAGAAAACTTTGTGTCTGGAAATTGACTATTGTTTGAAAGTGGTTAGATTTGCTACAGAAGCTCTGCTAGAATGTAAGAACCTGAGGAGTAGCACATACAGTAATCCAGTCAAAAAAAAACTAATTGATCCTTCATAAACACAGATAGACATTAAATTTAGTCTTATTGAACAAGTGATATCAAAATGCAACACACGAGGAAGAGGTTGGGTTTGCAGAGGAAACTGTGCTAACAGATAGAGCTGGCATGAGCATATCAGGTAAAGTGTGAATGCTGGAATACTACTAGTTAGCTAGTAGCCAAATAGTTGACGAATGAGCCAGGCGCTAACAGTTAGCTAATGTGAGCATGATTCCTGCTCTCCGTCTGGGCTCCACATTAAGCCCAGTGGCCCAGAACAGTCCCGGCCATAGTTTGACTGGTGCGTTAACAGTAAAGACATGAGAGGAGAGAGAAAGATAAAATAAACATGAAAAAGGCATTCCCACCAGACTGTGAACCAGAGATGCTGTGGTTCATGCCTGGCACGCATTCTTCACACAAACGTGACCCATATTTAATTTGAGGTTAAAATTTATTCCAGTTGAGCTTATTTCTAACTAGAAATAATAAAAGTTTATGGTCTTACCTTTACTTGTACACGAAATCCATTTGTCAGCTGGTATGTATTACAAACCCTTTTACCGTTCGAATCCAATATTAAAACAAATGTTTTCAATAAAGAAGATCCTTCTGGACAAAAATGTCCAGACTGTC